>NC_142850.1:19732878-20035909 GCF_061612785.1 Hesperophylax consimilis | reverse complement strand
GTTAGCAACCATAAAGTCCAAGTCGGTTCTCCAGATGGCATCTGAAATGAAAAGAAGAAAAAATAGTTATGTAAACTTCACTTTTATTTTCGGTAGGCTTCCATATTTTTCGTAAAACTCTTCATTGTTCATTGCTACGAAAAATTGCGAAAGGTTTCGTATTTAAATTTGCGGAAAATCCGATGCTTTCAATACCGTCTGCGAGCCTATTTATTAAAGCAATAAGTCTGAATAAAAGTAAGCTTTCTAACGGGATAGAAAAAGGTTCCCTTTTAAAATATAAACATCGTCGTAAAAAAACACCGGTCTGTAACTAAATTCTCCCGTCAGAGGAACATAAACAAAGCCGGCTATCTGACACTCAGACGCCCGGCTCGTTTTCCATAGGTATACGCTTTACCATACTGTACACTGTACACCTAAGAAGTGATAACCTCTGTGAGAAATATAAAGACGAAGAAGATGATTATTTTACGCGATAGCACGAGAGTTATTTCATGTCCACGTATTTTCGTCCATGTCGTTTTAAATGTGAAATTAAGGCTCTCCCAAGTATATATCTGGAAAAGGAATGAATGAAAACTGCTAAAATTATTTGATCATAATATATATTATTAGAATCAATCATTAGATAAAAATTAAATTTATAAATGTTTCAAAGCGCCCTTCCACAAATTGACATTTTGCAATCTTTATAAAAGTCAAATAAAAAAGGTCTTTTTTGTAGCTGTTAATAAGGAGCTTAGTGAAAAATATTATCGCTCAAAAAACATATATTTCAACAAAAGCTGATTCTGAATTTTTTTATTTCTTTCCGATTTTATGTCCGGGTTAAATCTTCCCTATAGGAAAAACTAAACCCTTCCACACACTTTTCCACAAATGATCATCTAGTCAAACAACATTATGTAAGTGCATTATATAAGCAAAATAAATACAAAAAATACAAGAACAACACGTCAACTCACCAGAGATCAAATGGGAAAATAATTCACCGACTCCAGATATTTTCATATCAGAGGGTTCGGCTCGGTAGAACTCCTAACAGGGCCTATAAATCCTACTGATCCATATATTTATAATTTTTATTATACATACAATTATTATTTATTTATTAATTTTCGGGAAATCGACAGTTTACATTTAATCAGTTTGTACATAAGTATTATATAATAAAATAAAACCAATTATGGATTTCCTCCTAGTGACTTTACCTCTACTGAGACAGCATAATATGGAATAAGTTATTTAAATTTGTGAGAAAGGAATATGAATTAAAAAATTTATACAAAACAAAAGATTATATAAAACGAAAAATTTACAAAACAATACATTTATAGCCATGTAGAAAGGTTTTAGAAATAAATCAAATCGTAATAGAGATATAAACAATAGAGACTTAAACATTATTCACAAACCATCAGAGAAATATTCTTTTATGGACCTCTTGTATTAGGTAAGTTCGCAACTAAAAATTATAGAATTGATAGATCGTCAATTAAAAATGGTTAATACTGTAAGAGAAAGCCGTTTGTAAAAATAATACTGGTATTCAAGATACAAGGTGACTATTTATAATTTTTTTAATTGACTGGAATTCCTTATTTTGCAGTTTATCTTTTGCTATTAGTAACCTAGTATTTGTAATGCCATAAAAATTAGATAAGTACGAATAACTTTGTGATATACAGATAATTTTGATCATATTTAATGTGCAATTGATAATTTAGTCAAAACGCAACAAAATGTGCTACGAATTTGCATACGTCTTGATTCATATCATAAGCCCCAACTTCTTCGTCGCACAGTAATTATGTTCACCGTTCTATCTAACCATTATTTAGTTTGCTTGGTTCGTTTGCACAACGTCCGTTCCGTTCCGCTCGTTGTCCCCGTGAACGGACGGCGGCGGAAATACACCGACGTGAAACGTTGTAACCGTGAACTTTGTATGGGGCCGTCGTCTGAACCGCTACGGTAACGTAACGGAAAATCGATAGCGTAGAGTCGTAGAGAATCTACGCTCGGTATTCCGTAGCTACTATCTACGTGGCGTTAACTTTGCGGTATCGTAGCGGAGGCTAATGTGTCTACAAGGTGAATAATTGCACCATAAAATAATACAATGATTGGTTTGGTTAGACAGGACGTGATTTATGTACAGGTACTAGTGCGATTTTATTAGTACGTTCTGGTTATTTATTATATTACATCCAATAATATAATTGGAACACTTTTTATGGCATAGTTTTTTGTGACAAAATACTAAATGATTTGCAATAAACACAAATAATAAAAAAAAACATATAGTTTTACGATTCGAAGACGAATATATAAATTAAAATTATAATATATTATGTTGTTTATTGCATTAATAAAAAAAAAATAAAAAAAAAAATATATATATATGTATAATGAAAAATACAGTCAATAGAATATAATTTTATTTGATACATTACTCATAATAATAGAATCTAAGGACGGGTTGTTTCACGGAATTTGAAAGAAACTTTACAAGTGACACATGATCTTGTTTTTTTAATCACATTATTATACGGAAATGTCGGGTACGACCCAAGAAGATATGGCATGACCAAGTGAGTCATAAGAGTATCTACATATCAGTGGCGGTTCCATGATATATCATCAAAATTAAAATTTAACACACTTTTAAAAAGTGATATAGAGTCATTAAAAGTGATGAAAAAAACTAGGTTTAATAGTTACCTATTTAACCTGTTTTTTCATCACTTTACATGACTTTATATCACTTTTTGTAGGTGTCTTGTTAACTGTTATTTTGATGATATACCCGGTCACCATCAGTAGCGGTCCTTGAGTTTTCAATGAACTAGAGCGGTAATATCATAACAATACGACTTACTGACGTTGTTGTAAGTGAAAAATATATTAATTGTTTTTGTGTTTAGTTCGTAGAACTCCATTTAATTATTTTTAAATTTAATGTAAATCAAATTTATTGATGTTATTATTAAGATCTGCAAGTATTATTTTCAGCCACTACAACATCCATACTTGCAGAACTGAATAACATCATTAAATTTAATGTCTGTCAAATTTAATGATGTTATTATAGCGGGACCTTTCTCCGAAGTTGACCGAAACTCATCTAAGTTTCAGCCAAAAAGCCTGCCATTCAGTATGGAAAATAGCCTTAGAGATATCCTTGGGTCTGAACCGTGGGATCCATCAGGTAACATTTTATTACACCACCTGATTATTTTATTATATCTATCGTCATCACCCTATTGCCAGTCATTGAATCGTCCTCTCTCCATCTCTAAAGTGGTTTCCTGAAGGTTATTCCTTGTTTTAGCCAATTTATCATTTATTTCGTATGTTATTAAAATAGCTTTTAGCTTTCTACCCAAAATGGTAGCATCCATATTTAATGTGTAATATTTCAAAACCATTTTTTTATAATTTACAAGTATTATTTTCAGCCACCACAACATCCATACTTGCAGAACTGAATAATAACATCATTAAATTTAATGTCTGTCAAATTTAATGATGTTATTATTAAGTTCTGCAAGTATTATTTTCACCTACAAACACTCCTGGTACTAATAAGAACAAACTTTGAAATTTTCCGTAAAATTGGTCCAGTATAGTTTTTGAGTTCATAGGGAACACACTCACGGATTGCATTTATTTATATTGAAGATTTGTCTTTGTTATAGTATTGCAATTTTGTATTTTGCACTTGCTTAGATTCATTTATCTATTGCCAATCCTCTCGATAATCTAAAACTATCTCCTTTGAACATTCTGTCTGTCGTACCGTATTTCTGCTTCCATAGATATATTAAAATACAAATAATTATTATTTGTTATAACCGATACTTAAATTAGTCATAAAAGGGAGAATTCTGTTTACATATTCACACTGTGTACAAATAAACGAATACCTAATCCGCCCTAATGCAATTATGTATGGATATTGGAATACGCGGACGAAAATAAACAAGGCTTCTTCTTTGCTTATATAAAGATTTATACTTGTACCTACTACGTTTTTCGGTACAGCCCCCATACATCCGTTTTGTTGTTGATGTTATACTAGAACAACTACCATGTAATTTTTTTAAATTATTTTTTTTGAATTAGGTTTGTAGTCTCTAAATAGTATTAATAAAATCGGTTTCTATCTGTACGATTAGTTTTTCTAAACTACACCACGGATTTTGATAGAGTTTTTACTATTATTTAGAGAATTTCTTCTGAAAGGTTTATACATATAAAGCTTGCATATTATATTTATAGAAAGTAGATAAAAGCCGATGTTTTGTAATTAAGTCGTAAAAAAATACTTTCGGGCGCTTACATTACCAACGCTGGCAAAATATTATGAGATACATCAAAATAATGTAGTACGGAATTGTATATCTTAAAAAGGCCCACAGAAAAGTTCGCTGCGTTATATGTCTATCTAAGAATAACTCCCAACAACGCCGGATACACCTGCAAGTTATTTTAATAAGCCATTAAATGTTATTTTTTATGCTATTTTATATTATAGAAACAAACAGTACATGGTTTACAGAGATGAAACAATATACAGGAATAAGATTCTTCATGTTGGGTACCAATGATATGTTTCCTTGTAATGTCTGCTAAGTGGTATGTTTATTCCTTAATTACCAGGTGACGTGTGTAATTTTTAGGTGTGTGTGTAATGTATGTGTGAATGTTTGTGTGTGTGTGTGTCTGTCTGTATGTATGCGCATTGAATAGTTTAAATTATTAACATGATGCCACGTTTGAATTTGGGCAGTGAATCCGAAAAAAATGTCAATGTTAGATTTAAGACAAATATTATTTAGAGTATGAAGAGCTCGGTTAATTGGCAAATTAGATGCTGCATACATAATATTAATTAGTTTGTGACATCATTTACATAATATCACAAACTAAGCATTATTTTCTAAAACTTTTAAAACAATCCTCCGCGTAGAATAATAGAGAAAGAAACACTATATTAATATTTCAACATTATTTATTGATATAATTTGAACTGGAATAAATATCTAAAAAATGTTTTTTTTAAACTCGGGTAACTTACTTAAGGTAAGGTACTTTTCACAACAGGTGTTTTCTATGGTTATAATTATAATGCTTTCATGTGAAATAATAACCGTCTACCGACTGGTAGAATTATCTATTTTAGTAACGCATATTATCATTTTGGCAGCGAAGCATGGAACAGACAGAGGTAGGACTGAGGGTACCTAGTAGAAATGAGATCTTCGTGCGGTGTATTGTGAAAAAGGAAATACGAAAACAATGCAAGTTGATGAAAGCGCAATAAATTTAATTAAGAAATGGATGCTTGAACATGGAGATATCTCATTTCTTCTATCACATTCATGCATCGTCTCGTACATGTTTTTCGGTATTTCCGACTCTTGACAAGGCTGACCTAAGTACTCGATTAACTTGAACGTGTCATGCCACGTCTTGTCTATTCACTTTCGTGCCATATATTATGTTACTTCTCCGTCCTTCTGCTCAACATATTCAAGTCATCTAAGTGTCCCATCATCTTCCAGATCTATTTGTTCGGTAATAGGTCATATATTTATTTCCACATGTGCACCTAAGGAATATCAGTTCCACTGCACTCTTTAGTTCTTTAGTTCTTCTTTTTAAATGAAAATTTTCATTACATAATTAAAACAGTTATGAAATACAGGGTAATAATGTGAAAATACAAAAAATACGAAAATGCAAAGATATGTAAAAATATATTGCGTTAGCAAATATATCCTACAAAGGCAAGACCTGTGCGTGGTTATTACATTAATTTTTAACATATTTTAATGGTGGATTTTGATATATAATATGGTAAATATAAAATGGAGTTATTTACGAGATAAATTTTAAACACAAGGTAAAAGGGTAAAATTCTGTCTAGAACTAAATACCATATTATACGAGATGATGACAGTTAAGACTTCCAAGAAATATATAATATCTATTTCAGTGAATTTTAGCCAATATTTGATACTATTATTTTTTAATGATAAACTAATATTTATAAGACAAGGTTTATGCATAGCATAAAGGATAACAAATAATTATAAGCAATAATTAGTCGCCTGAAATATCAATACAAATTGAAAATATCTCCCCAGTAAAAATAAATTGTATTTAATAAGAGAAATTTAGCACTAACAAAGCCTTTCGTACAAAAATAAAGTTGGTTGTTTACAGGTGGAAAAAATATAACAAGCGGTAATTGTTGATTGAGGTACTAGTACATATTGAATCATTTGGCGGGTTGGAAACAATGGCGGCATTTATTTTTACTCGGGAGATATTTTCAATTTGTATTGATATTTCAGGCGACTAATTATTGCTTATAATTATTTAATATTTGATACATTTTTTATTAGAGTAAATGTTTTGACGCAACGAGTAATGTTGCGCAACATGGTCTCTTCAAAGGTTGTAAGTACGAGTAGTGAATTGTACATTTTAGGGGAAATCAAATTAATGTCTTTGGGCTAGTCTGGTTTTGCAATAGGGTACCGCGTATACACAAGCGCCATGACTTTGGCTAGAACGGTTTGAAATTTTTGTTTGATTTTGTAGAGCATTGTATAATTTCGTAGCATAGAATTTAATATTTCTTTGTGCAAAAGATGTATTCAAACTAGAAGTAACCAGTATATTTTGGTTTACTGCTCTGGCTGAGTATTTATGTTTACTTCTTTTTATAGTTTTATGCAATATATCAGATTTCAGCAGAAATATATTGTATATTGAATATTACGCCTCGCACATAAAACCGTTATCTATTTTAATGGAAAACCATTATCGACTCAGTCATAGAGTATTTTTATGTCTTCTTTCAGTAAAAATGAAAAAAAAAATTTAATGAAAAACCGTGGTTTTGGCAAACAAACTTACAAAGATTCAAAGTTTCTATAGGACTTTCGTGTTTCTCCAGAGGTAAAATAAGGTATTAAGTTAAGTCCAATTATCTGTTTTTGCTTGTATTAATTCAGTAATATTTAACAATAGAAACCAAGTAAAATGATGACTACCTTATTAACCTTATTTCAGATGTGGAGATAAGTTTCAAATGTGATGTTGGCTTTCGACTTCGGGTAAAAAAATAATACTAGTTGAATTGTCGATGAAATTAACCCTTGGGGAAAAGAATTAATTCGTCAGTCTTGGTCAGCATTATTTTTTTCATTTATTTCATCATTAAAGAACCGTAAGGATCTTATTTTATCTCAAAGAAGAGAAGAGGCAGATAATTAGAAATAAGACGACGGCATCTGAGCTAAATTCCCATAATTACAAGCAAGCCATGACCCTTTTTATAAGAAGAGGTCTAAATTCCCGCGAGAGATTAATTTATCCTTGGAAAAAATGGAAAAACAATTTGCTCGAAAATATGCTGGTTGAACCTTTTCAACGGAGTAATGAGTTACTACAATGCATTAAAACTAGATAAAACAAAGTTTGCATTGTCTCATGCGAGTATTTGAAAGTTTTTTTAAACACAATGTGAACTACTTCTGACTTTCCGGAATAAGTGGGACTCTGGCATCTCAAATAGGGGTTTGTTGTTAGGCTGAAGGAAATGGTGAAGGGGTGGAGAAGGGGAAAGGAAGGTTGGCAATTACCAGGCTATTCAAATCTGGTCACCAAATACGGCTTAAGCCATTTCAAGCAATTTTTCGTTTCTGAATAGTGTTTTTTTACCAGGGTGATAATGAGAGTATAGTCTATACTTGGAAATGGATTTTTTTTATGGACACATTTTTCTATAAATCTGAACCTTTTAAAAGCCCTGACGATAAGTTATGAGTTTTTAAGTTTATTTACTGATTATGATTATCGTACTAAAAATATATATTTTTAATATTTTCATTCACATTTATTATTGATTTCAAAAAAGATCTAAAACCGTACAATCTGAAACAGTTTCAACTGTCTACAACGTCATGGTAAGACGGCTGAACGCCATCACATTCCATTACTTCAACTTAAAAATATTTCCACAATCATAATTTTTGTCTTTATTTTTTTTTTATAATAAAAAAAAATCAGTGAAAATTCCCTATTGTAACACAATTACGTAATAAATTTAGTTTTAACACGTACTCTTTATTATCACCATTTAAAACCAACGATATAAGGATATTAACGTGCTTTATAAAATTAAAATAAATATTAATAGTGAAAAGGTATATATACCCCGGGAAAATGTAGGGAAAATATGAACGTAAAATAAAGAATTAGGGTCGAATTCGGCAGGGAAAAGGGTTTTTTTTTAATCATCGGCAAACTCATTCAAGCGAAATGTTTTCATCAACGTTCATTCGGTCGTTTATGAAAATACAATTCGTACAATATTATTACGCCGTTGAGTCAGAAGCAGGAAAGAAAGTATAATGCGGGTCACATGATAAACGGTTATTCTTTGCGGTGTAATAATGTTTGAATTGCGGTGGTTCAACTTTGAGATTGGGTCTAAGTAACCTAACCTAACCCACAAAAAAGGCTACAGTCTGCCCCTTTGTGAAGATAGGTCATAAAAACATTATTTAACCACGGCTTAAATCTATGTTGATGATATCAATATATTCGTGCGGTTATAGTAAAACCTTAACCATATTCGATTGGGATATTTTTCACCACAGAGAAGTTTTTTTTCTTCTATCTGAAACAACAAAAATTGGTAAGCTCTATTATAATGAATATTTGATTTACTGAAATATGTAGGTCAAAGCAACTATTTTCATTAACATTTACACCAAAATATCAACTGTAACATTATGCAATGTGCAGTGTTTTAAATTTTGTGTCCCATCCGTGCAAAATCGGAAAATATATCGTATCTTGTGAAAAATTACCTCAAAGGCGCTGTACTACTTGAGAGTCCCTAGGCTTAATCTAATGTTGTTAATTACAAACAGTCACAGAAAACCTGTTCCTGGCAGGTCACTTTAGATACTAAACACACTTTTATTAGAAAGTTTGAAAACACGGAGAAGACACGACTTTGCATGCACAGGACACTATATCAAAAACACTAGATATTACAAAATATTAACTCTAATTTGTTTAATTTTTTTACACATTTAGTTATTTAAAATGTCTCGAACTGTGAAGGTGAAAGGTTTCTGATTTTATGGATATGAATTACTGTCTGAAAAGGTGGGTTTTATGTTTCGTTCAAACGTTCTGATAAACGTGTGATCTGTCAGGTAAGTGTGTTTCTGTATCTTTTTATACATAGTAAGATAATGCCTAGAAAGTGAAATTTGTCCAACGTTCTTGAGGTGATTTTTCTGGCACTATGCAAAATGTCCAATCTTACTGATGCTATGAAATTTCAATCTCAAACTGTAGAACGGTGAAGAAGGAACGAAAAGAAATCATTTTAATTGATGGTTGTTATGAAATATGTCATTGGTTGCACAGAGATTGCTACCAAAACTTCCTACTTTTTAAATAGGCCGTGCGTTATGTAATCAAACTTTTCACAAGCCAGCATGTGCTAACTAAACAAAATATAGTAATCTCAGACAGAGATCGTACATACGCCGTCGAAGAAATTCCTCTTTCTTTTCAAACGTCTTGTATGAAAACGAAAAAGACAGATGATGCTAGAACGAAAACGTCACGTACGTCCTCTCTTTGTTACTATTCATTAATCCCCTCAGCCAGATTTTTATTCTTGATTTCAAATCATTTAAAATTTCTAATAGCTTTACATCAGGGGAAAGGATGTTGTGGAGTTTCGTCCCAAAATAAATAAAATCTCTTTGTCCGAATATGGTTTTATGACCTTGAATATTTTTAATGTCATTGTGATTTGACCTTGTTTGATGAATACGCAGTATTGTAGAGGATTCAATATTTTTGAATAGTTTCAATGGTATATTTTTAGCATATATTTGTTGTACATTTGGTACATCAAAACTATTGCAAATTTCAATCGAAAGCGTTCTTATGGGTACTTTCAGTATGGTCTTCATGATTCCTTTTTGAATTGTGTTTTCATTGATAGTATTTTTTCAATTTCTGTAAAAAAAAACAAAATAATAAATTAAAAATCTGAAAGAATTTAGGTATTTTCTATTTTCACACCGCGACGTCGTCTTTCCTCGGGAACAAATAACAAACACTCTCCGCCGTAAGTAAAACTTGCCGACATACGAGCAAAAATTGTATGCTTAACATGCATACAAATAAGTCATATCCTACGTTCCCGTAATGGAACAAATACGAAATTGTTTCCAGAGAATTCTTCTCGGTGGAGTACATATTCCGGGGTTTGAGACGTATGAGCACACAGCGTGTAGAGTGGTATGATGAGATGAGATGAGATGCTGTTACTAGTAACGCTGGAAAATATATTAAACAGTCTACACCACTGGTTAAACATTATGTTCACATCAGAGGTGGGAAACCTAAATTTGCTAAAGATGCTACAAGACGTTATAATTGGCTAGTTTCGGTGATTTGTCTGCAACACCGCTAAAAGTGTTTCACTGAATTATGTAACCTATTAAAAATGGTGTAGGGTTTGAAATTTTTTATTTGCATCTATTAAAAATTTGTACACCCTTGGAATACATATTTAAGCATGTTTTGCATTTTTTTTTGGGTCTTAGAAAATAAATTAAAGATCAAGTTTTTTTGTTCCAACAAGACACTATTTCTAATATTTTCGATTGACAGTAGTTGTACGGTGTGTTTATTTTTTTATATTGGCTTATTAAACATAAAAAGTAAATGTAATCAACACGGAAACTATTAAAATAAGAAGAAAACATAATCATTAATAGTAGAGGTCCTAATTCAGATCCATGAAGAAATCCCCCGACCTTTTTTTTACGCATGTACCCGCATACAGTTGATGAGAATAAATAATAAGTAGTAAGTAGTAGCGTAATGAAGAGAACTAAGACAACGTAGTGTACAAATCGTTACTTATTTACAAATATTTTTGCACGTTTTTTTAGAGAAATTTCGAGGGTATTCTACGAAAGTGTTATCTTTGCTGAAGGTATTCGGAATAGTTCGGGAATCCAGAATAATGATTGGTGATTTTTTCCGGTTAACTCTACCTCAATCAAGAAGCACATATCTCGTTTACCAAACTCTACCTAAGTATGTGATTATTTTGAAAGACTTATTTTGAGTAACTGAAAAAAGATTAACATAAAACGTACATAGTGGTGTCACAAATTCCCAGTATATTCTTATTTCCGTGAGTTTTTCACAAATGTAGATGATAAAACAATAAAAAATACCCAAGAATAAATAATAATTCTTTATGGTTGACGATTTTTGCTCTAAAAGCTCTCATGGCAGAAGACCACGCCTCTGTTCTCTCGGATGAATATTCCCTCTGGAAAATAGGCTTGATCGGAAAGTTTAAATATATAATGCGAACTTCTATAATTACGACACATCCCTAATTTGCTTGGGCGTGTGGGGGATGTTCCCATAACGAAAATAGAAACTGATTACTAAGAATTCACATCTAATTTAAAACTGTATAATAACATAAATATACAAATTATAAAGTAATGCTTTCGGAGTCACTGTGGCGTCACTGTTTGAATTTCTTGAAAAGTTAGGCAATTACAACGTTGTGTTATCCCATTTTCTTTGCCGTTCTTAATTTTTCTCTTGAGCTAAATATTATGTTAATATTATAAATGAAAATTTGATACTGAATTATTACAAAAATACCCATATTTAGAGGGTATCATTTCGATTCGCTTTTTGAGGGTTTCTTTTTTCTTCTCATAAAAAATTCATACGAAAATATTTGAATAACGATAAAACAGATATAAAATATTTCCAAAGGCATAACCAACCACGTAACAAAGGACATTGGTGAGATTCTATCAAAACCATGTTGTATGTGTAAGTAGAATTTTAACATAGGTGTTCGTACTTTACAATGGAACGAGAGAAGAGAAATATTCACATTGAGACATCACTGAACATGTGCGATTTCAGACATTTCCGGATTTTATTTACCCATATTTTAGACTCGAAGCCGCCATTCAGGCACTCAGAATTGTGTATTTCTTTTAGAAGAACTAAAATGTAAGCACAGCATATAGTTATGCCATATTGACGTACAAATTATTACAGCGCGAATTTCTTGAAATACGTCAATGGCTTATAATAAAGCCGAAAAAAATGCTGATTTTCCAAAAACAAACTCAGTTATTCATACAGGATGTAACATAGAATAATATTCAAAGATGTTTCAGAGAAAAAAAAATGTGTAGAAAAAAATTTAAAAGTTCAACGAATGTAAAGGTTTTTAGAAGAGTAGATAATGCTTTATTGAATTGACTGTATATTTAACTAACTAACCTAAAACAATCCTTGCCTCATTCACATTCATACAAAATCTCATACATACTCTTCTATTATTCTGACTCTTGACATGGCCCGACTCAAGTATTTGATTCATTTGACCGTGTCTCGGGCGTCCCCGACTTCTGCTACCATATGGGATATTTATGTTGAGGGAAATAACTATTTATATATTTTTGAATGCTTCTTTATTAAGGTTTGAGTTTCAATAACAAGAATTTATTCGAAACGTTGAGTGATAAGAAGAGATTGAACGGTGACATAAACTGAAGCTGAACAATCGATGGAAAATTGTATTTCTTTTAATTTTATTTTTATTAATTACTATTTAAGATACATTTATGATGTGCTATATTAAGTGTATTTATTTTATTTTATTTATTGGATGATTTGTATAGCGCCGCCATTGTGAGATATCACCTCAGGGGCGCTTTACAGTTAATGCAGGTATTACAAAAAAAAATATAAATATTACAAAAATAAATTGAAATTAAGTTAAATAAAATGTAGTTCAAAAACAAGTGACATGAAGATGGAGAATCTGCAGCAAGAATCCTTGGTGGTGAGGAAACTGGACCAGCTGCTGCAGCGAGAGAGTGCACCGCGTCCACCAACAGTGCCAGTACGAGGTTCGTCATCCGTCCAGGTATGTGTCTGCTGCTAATAGAGCGCTGACACAATATCCTCTCATGGATACCAGACCTTGGCAGCACCGCTGTAACATTCGACGAAGATAGAGGATGGAGACTCTGCAGCAAGAATCCTAGGTGGTGAGGAAACTGGACCAGCAGCGAAGAGTGCACCGCGCCCACCATCAGTGCCAGCACGAGGTTCGTCATCCGTCCAGGTATGTGTCTGCTGCTAATTAAGCGCTGTCACAGTATCCTCACATAGATAACAAACCTTGGCAGCACCGCTGTGACGTTCGGCAAGTCCATCTCCATGTAATCTTGTTCCTGGTGATTATGTTTGTGTTGTTAGTGTTGCAATGTGCCCGCAATAGAAGGCGACGGTCAGGATAATAAATTACCCTGGGCACTTGTTAGGGCTTTCAGAGTTTCTAAGAATTTCATTGAAAACATCTGGCGTACCTACAGTTACCGATTCTCGTCCCAAGTTCAACTTTCAATTTCAAAATTTCGAATATTTTTTAGCACAATTTTCGATTATTCATTTTAAACACACTGCACTCTAATCACATAACTATAAAGTTCTGATTAATAATTGGCAAGTTAATTTAAAATGTTGATTCACTGTTTTTTTTTAAATGTGCAATGAAAATTAACAGACTGAATTTCAAGTTCGATCAAAATAAACTACTATGATTAAAAAGTTTAATTTCAGCCGTGAAAATAAACTGGTAAGATTAATCGTTCATTCACAATAAACTGAAGTAATTGAACATTGGGTGTAAATAACAAAGAGTAGGAAAGCAACGTAATAGAGGGAAAGAAATAACATTCCCTACATTAACGTTTTACGAAGCCTGCTGTTAAAATGTTACGGAATGAAAAACGTACCGTAAAATGGGGTGACTGATCATTTTCTACTTTGCACCTAGAAAACTTTTTTAAAACAACGCTTAAGACAGAGAATTTGATTTCATATTTATTTCACGTGTTAAAACTCTCGGTATATATGTTAAAATTATATGTGTTTGGGGAGAAAAAAATGGTGATCAATGTCACCGTTCGGATAGGGGCTACATCTTGTGTAAACTTTACAACGATACGCCAATTCCAGTATAAAAATATTTAAAAAATCTAATTCGAAATTTATGGTAGTTTATCGACAGACGCTTATATACTTTACAGTATAAATGACACGAAACTGTTATAATCCACGAGGAATTTAATTATTTTTTCTATATCAGAAAATATTTTAAAACAGCTTCACAATTCAACCATCAATATATGTAACTAGAAACCGTCTAATTTGACAATTATTTTCAAAGCGTCATTGTGTCCAAATTGCCCGAAAAAATCATTTAAAATAAGCCATTAATTTCTGGAGATAATTCAAGATTCAAAAGTCGCCCCATTTTACAGTAAGTATCATTTCATGAATGGCTTTGGAATCACGCAGCTAATAGGGAGTTCCACGGAATCCTGATCGATCAACAATTTGCCCACATTATTTTATTGAATATAAACCTTTTCGTCACGAAGGGAGAAACGGAAAAAACATGTTTTACTTTTCAATATTATTATTTCGCCAGTCATGATGATAGGTTATTTATTATATTGGTATTCTTGGAAGGTAAACGAATGTAGGCCATACAAACGTTTACGTAAATTGAAGGTAGAATCGAAGCAAATACACGTTATAATCTAGAGGTAGTCGAGACGAGTTTATAGGTGCGAATTGACTGGTATCAACACCATTTAACAGAAATTGGAAAAGGTGTGCGAAAATTGAATTATCTACTCGTACCTATAAGTTAATTTAATATTTGGGCAGAGACATTATTTGTACCAGGCTCCACTTCTATTTAATAGCCTTCCAGATCACATTAAATCGTCAAATTCCTTGTGTACATTTAAAAAGAATGTTAAATTATTTCTGCCATCCGAGGATTTCTAACATATTCTTTCATCTTTGTCCTTTTAAATTGTGGCATAATATTTTGAATACGTTTATTTTTTCATCTTTTTCTTTTTATAAAGTAAATTTTTTTTCTCTCTCTTTCTTTCTTCTCTGTTTTAAAAAGTAATAGTTTGTTACATTTTTCTTGCAATTAAATATCATGGTCACCCTACATGTTTACAAAATTATACTGTAATGAATAGGCTGATAGGTACCATGTAGGTATCCAAATCGGAGAAACGTCAATGTAACAATATTGTTATCTTAATATATTATCATTGTTATTTTTTTTTTAAATATTTTGTAAAATTATTAACCTCAACACAGGCTTGTCCTAGTAAGGTTAAAAATTCTAACTCAAAAAAAGATACAATGTAAAGAAACGATAAATAAATAAAATTATTCAGTATTTTGTATTTTTAGGATAATCTCTTCACGAGGAAATGTTTGGTAGAAAACATAAAACAAACGAATAACAACAGTGTGTATGAGACGAATTACGAATGTGAATGAGGCAAGGAATGTGTGACAAGACCGAGTTATTTAACGATCTGTACTATCCCACTACACCTGCGGGGAAACGGTGTGATGGTTAATTAATTAGTTAGTTTGTAAGCTAAATTGCTTACAAAGTCATTCTTTAATGTCGTTGGTCATAAAAGATCGATCTTTCCAAAGATGAAATTAAACTCATGAAGGTTTAGTTTTAACCTTATGAAGGTTTATTTTCAAATTAACTGACTTATGACCACAATATGAACACCAACATTCTTCAAACATAAACGAAAATGTGCAATATGGCTCACATGAACCAACCAAATAACAACGTTGAGTGTTCATATTTTAAGCAAACGACTTTTAATAAAAGGGCCACGTTCATGAAGTGTACGTTATAACCGTAGAATATAGGATCAAAAAACATACACGAAGACAAGCGAGTTTTTAAAGCATTTCTTCACATTTAATTCTCACCAGTCAGTTATATTTAAAGGACAAAACACGAGTTTTCCTGAGTTTTATATAAAAGACACAAATCTTGATTATGGCTCTGACATCGAGGGCTTGAGAGCGTCGCAATCTCGCTCATGGAGGCATGAAAGAACTTTAATTAAAAAAGCTTCGAAGCTTTCAGCCGAGAAACTAGCAAATAACACCCGGTCTTGTGATGAAAATAATAAACATTTCTAGCTTAATTACTGGCATTAGTTAGTATCAACATAATGTCATTAGTTGTGACAGTTTTATTTCATTACATTTTTAAATTGGGGTGAAATCGTGTGACTTGTAGGCTTTGTTTTCTTATATTTACTGTAGATATTTAGTGAAAAACGCACTTGCGATGAATGATCATGTAACAAATTATTAGGTTCATTGACAATGCAACTGCCGTGATGCTAAATAAAGTACCTAATATTTAAGGCGAAGCACTACAAAGTTAGAATTGTGTTTTTGTTTTAAACTTTTGATCGCTTATAAATATTTTAGAAGCTTTTATTAAATACGGAGTAGAACACATGTTGGCTCTGTAATCGAGTATTATTTTGACAAGTCTTTTTATAAGCCCAGAAAAAAAATAAAGTATCAGGTCTATAAAAACAGCTTTAAAGTTCAAAAACAAAAAAAAATGTTTAATGTACTGAGTGGAATATTAAGTTCTTTAGAAAATTATCTTAAAACATTTGAAGAAAACAGAATGTTAACAAATTTGGTGAAACAGTAAAAAAATCAAAACAATTTTTAGAAAGACTGCGAGGAGTCCAAAAAATTTTCGAATTGATTTTAGAATCTAAAATTATTTTCCTGATGGTTTGAGTTCTTTTAAAGTATGAATCAAATAATTAAAAAAAACACATAATACAAACGCTTAGTGAAAATTGTGAAAATTATACAAAGTTAAATCAGAAGCAAAAAAAGGCCGTGCTATAACCATCAAAAGCTTTTTATAAAATTCCATAATAAATAAAAATAAAACATTAAGCAGTTAGTTTCTCACATTTCTTAAAGTAATCGTTGGTTCGACGTACATATATGTCCTACAATGTATGTATTACATAGACCCGCATCGCTTTGCATTCAGCGTTTTCTGAGATAAAGTTTTTCGTCCAGTTTACCAGGACATAAATCTACAAATGGCCGAAAATCTCATTTGCCTATGGAAACAAGATCAAAGGCCGTCTGCAAATGTGATCCCCTAATAAAAACCTAGCGGTCAAATGGCGTTCCGTCCAAACCCAAATTCAAGCAATTTGGAACAAGTTTCGGGATGTCAGTCTGACGGTTGGTTCTTTGATCAAACGATAGATGGCATTAGTAGCAGGGGAAAGTCAACATAAAAAACCAGGGAAAATCGTGGGTAAAATAAAGTTTTGCATTCTCGCTTTGTTTTTTTACAAGCATAAAAGACATAGAATAGTGTGTGTGTGTACTTGGGACGTTTTAATGAATTCTGTATTTATATGTATGAGTTTATTATCAATTTTGTATATAAGGAGACATGTATTATATTTATATTGTTTACTTAATGTTAAAAGTTTTGTTTCCATATATATTTTTTTCTGGGTTTGAAGTGAAATAGTTTTTTGATTACTTGTTTTTTTTTTAATTTCATTTATGTATGTTTCATATGCATTTACGTTACAATAGAAACATTGTAAATTATAATATATGCATATAAAAAGACAGTCTGCATTTTATTTTTCACCAGGGGGACAGGAAAAGGAGGAATAAAGGATGTGGCTTGACAGAAGATTGATGTAAACGCGACATGAAACGATTTTGACAAGAGATTGTTTGGCCTTTTCTGAAAATCTGCAGTAGAAAATAAATATGAAAAATTCTTTCTGCGACTTACAAAAAGTAAAACAATAATTCACAGATGAAACGGCATTACAGTACGACGCAATATATATTAAATTTTTTTTCAATAGTAAGGTTCATGATCAACGAGGTATACCGGAGCCGCAAATATTGTATGCGAATCAATTTGTGGTTTTATTGTGGACTTTAAATAATATCAGACACAACTATCGGGATAATTGTTGTTAACAGTTAGAATTGGAAAGGTATTTTACTTACCACCCTGGTCATTGGTATAAGTCTCGTGCAAATCGTGGGACACTGCGGGTGATCACTGCACAGGCTTCCGAAATAGATTCGATATTATACACTAAGGGAGCACTTAACATGTTCACTGCGAAGGTTTTCTTAACATACTGGTCATGTGCAAAAAAATTTTGGAATGTCACTGATGTAGGTATGTACTCCACACTGTCAGGCAGGGACAGGTAATTGGGTGGAGGAATGCAGGAACGTTAAAGTGAGATGGGTATAGTTACTTCGACATATACATATTAATGTTTTTACTACCGTATCTTTTCTAGCAGAATTCGCCCGATCCCAACAATAATTTTTCTTTTTAACAAAAGATTTCCAAACAAGCTAAATTACATATTAAATTTTTTTTATTTTATTTATTTAAACATTTAAATTTACACAAAATTACTACTTATAGCTTACATACCACTACATTTGTTTTTTTTACATCAGCCCCACACAGGAGTTAGTTAGTAAAAAGGGAAATGATTTTCCTCAGAGCCTATGTCATCTTTCGGGATGCTGTGTGGAGGCACTTTTTTAAGGAAAGGAAGGGGAGGAAGTTTTGGGAAGGTAAAGGGTATGATGGTTGGGTAGAAATCTAGGGATATGTGTGCACAGGAGTGACGGACATATGAATATATTCCACCTACTGCAGAGACCAGTTGGAAAGGTCAGAGGGTCTCCACAAACCAGCCTCCACCAATCTGGGAGGCTACGCAGGTAGGCAGTCGCATCCTGAACACACCTCACCCGATGAACCCGGGCACCCCTGCTAAATCACCAAATGTAACGAACCACTCGGGAAGACCTAAGGCTTCCCGGGGCGACGGTTCCCAAACCAACCTCAAAAATTAAAAATTATATGGTTCTTACAATCTATTTTTAGTTTTGATAGCAATTATTTATTATACCTATAGGTATATGTAGATTAAAATGATATCTCAAAGTAGCCCAGAGTCATAGACATCCTAAAATAAATTTCAAATTCTCCAAAATAGGGCAATGAGAACAATACTCACACGACATAGATATTCAAAAGTAAATAAAATGTCAAACGAACTAAATTGGCTAACGGTGAAACAGATGTTGACCTTGAACACGATGATATTTGTACACAAAATAGTAAACAACCTGCAACCCAAATATTTTTCAAATAAAATTGTATACAACAAGGACGTGCAATGAAATCAGGCTACCAAAAAAAGACAAGGCGAATACTCAGTATAGTATATTATATAAATATATAATACTATAACGCGCTGCCGGAAAACCTTAAGTCTGCCCCAATTGGAAAGTTCAAGATGTTGTGTAGGAGCCACATCAAGGAAGAAAAAACATAGTATATTTAAATGTAACAAATTAATTAGTCATTTGTAAACTTAAATGTACAAATTACTAAAATAAAATTAATAAGTAAAAATAATTTGTGCCTGTGTTCACAGTGCTAAATAAGTTAACTGAAAATTTTTGAGTGAACTGAAAATTTTTCGAGTATTTTTGTTGTCGTGTTAATTTTTCACCCACCTATCCCTACCTCTTCCACTGTAGCTCAGACTGTCCACTTACCGTGATATCAACACATGTTAATCTAAATTTTAGATTTTTAGTATTATACTGCTCTGATGAAGCTACGGTTGTAGCGAAACCCGGTCAGCATTAAGTATTTACGTATAAGTGATGTTTACAAAGTTATTGTTTAATTTTAAATTACAATGCCACATCACAAAGTAACCGCTTCATATGAAGAAATAATTTTTTTTAGTACATAATCATCTAATAAAAAAATCGCCATCTTTTATAACTCCATTTTCATGAAATCCCACCATAGGGATTATTTTCAAATATTCGATTGATAAAACAAAATAAAACGTTTATTTACGGATGTCGCGGGCTACACGAGGATTTAGATTTGTGAACTTATTTCCTGGCGGCTCGACGATCGCTAAACTGAAGTACTTTCAATTTCCACGTGGATTTCATCGGAATTCAATTAATTCTGAACACCCAAATGTTTCAACTCAAACAAAATTAATTACGAGGACAGTCGTAGCCCAAAAACGTGCGTGTCAACAAAATGAGTGTGAAAATAATTATTGAATTCATCGATTGGTACTTTCGTAACGATGGTTTATTTATGTTGTGGAAATTTAACTAGTTTTAATGTAACTACATTTACAGGAATTGTATCCAATAATAAACATACACTACACATTTTAGTACGATTTCTTTTTCAATATTTCAATGTTTACAAATATTTATGTCAGGGGATTAGTTATTATAATAAAATCATTATTCCGAGCGGCATTACCGATGGCTATACTTATGGATATAACATTGGATAGTACCCGAAGTCTCCAAGAAATAAATGTCGCAAAACCTTATTTTATACTTTCTCTGCCATTGAGGAAAGAGCAAGTAAAATTCAATGGTCTCTTTATTATTGAGACACTTCCCAAAATGCTGCAAGATTGCTCTCCTCACCGGCATGACCATTGGCAAGTTGTCCTGGAGGCTGTGAGATATAACAGTCTATGTTGTAGGTGACGGAGATAACCATTGGTAACATAGAAATAAATAAATTTAATATATGTTCATGTTGGGAATATAAATTAATGTTCTCCATGGTAACCGTGTTTTCATACCATCCACGACTCAGTCTGAAGAAATGTGTGGTAATGTGTACATCTCTTCTGACACGCGAATGGTTCATTCCGAGCATACCCAAAAGAAAGTCGGTACAGCCAAGGGTATACCTACCATCCTACCGACTACATTTGTAAATGCAGGAACATAATATGAATATATTCGTTTGATGCAATAATTGAACATGTTGTTATATTAGATAGACAAACAATATAGATAGTTTTATATGCCCTAGAGGTGATTTTGCACAAAAACGGCGCTATTCAAATCATCCAAATATTATTTGTGTGGTTTCCTGTTGACATTCGGTTAAAATGATCGAATTTAGATTATTATACCGATTACGCATTATTAAAACGATATCATTTGAATAAATTGATTCAGCAAATGAATAAATTCATTCGTGGTGTATATATACAAAGTATCTTATTTTCGAATAATAATTATTATTCCCGATTATGCGTAAGATTATAAAAATACAAGGCAACAGAATTGTTTAATAAGTGTCAGCATTATAATAATTATAATAATATTTGGATGATTTGTGTAGCGCCGTTTTTGTGCGAAATCACCTCAAGGGCGCTGTACAAATATACAATCCATTTCTAAAATGATTTATGTTATTAACTATAAAGTTTTTTAAAATGATTTATGTTATTAACTATAAAGGGAGATTATATATAAAGTTCCATACTTACCTGGTAGGTCATTTAAGATTGACACTCAATTAACTTTAATTAATTGTTTAATAGCGAAATTTAGACATAGGATTTAAGACATAACTGAAAAATTGTATATATATGGACTTTCTCTCAGGAATGGTATATTTAACTTAAGGGTATGACAGCTTCGGCCCAGATACTCCGAAAGCGCGATCACCAAACTTAGTATTTGGGTTGCGCTTAGGTTCCATCAGTCTGCCTATAGCTGATGATGTTGCTGATCTAAGAGTTGACTGCCTCAGACCAGTGTTTTCCGGAACCATCCAGCACAATTTGTAACGGACTCTTTCAGGGCACTTGAGCCAGTAAAGGTTACGAAGGTGTTCTGAAATGTGCGAATATTTAGAAACCCCGGTTATGAGCCGTGCTGCTGCATTAAACACTGATTGAAGTTTGTCAATTTGATATTATGAAGGCTTGTATAAATGCCATTGCAGTAATCGAGACGTGAAGCGCCCCTGAGGTGATAACTCACAAAAGCGGCGCTATAAAAATTGTCCAATATTATTATTATTATTATTTTTTTTTTTTAACTTCCGATTTAGTTGTCCGGGTTAAGTCTTCCCCAAAGGAAAAACTTAACCCTTCCACTCACTTTTCCACAAATGATCATCTAGTCAATCAACATTATGTAAGTGCATTATATAAGCAAAGTAAATACAAAACAATACAAGAACAACACGTCAAATCACCAGAGATCAAATGGGAAAATAATTCACCGTCTCCAGATATTTTCGTATCAGAGGGTTCGGCTCGGTAGAACTTCTAACAGGGCCTATAAATCCTACTGATCCCTCAATATAAATATTTAAAAAATCTTTTGTTATCCTACATGTATTCAAAATGACCGACTTTTGCATCTTTATATATAATTTTTTTGATAGATCTAATACGCCTAAATTTTTAATTAGAGAGCTAGGTATAATGCCAGTAGCCGAAATAACGAATGGTAATATTTTTATAGTCTGAGAATGCCAAATTCTTTTTATTTCATTTCCTAAATCTGTGTATTTTCTTATTTTTTCACTAACAGATTTTTGAATATTACAGGAATTTGGAATAGCGACATCAATGATATAAGTTATTTTTTTAATTTTGTCATGTAAAACTATATCGGGTCTATTATGACTAATCGCTCGGTCTGTTAGTATAGTTTTATCATAATATATTTTATAAAATTCGTTTTCTAAAAATGAATTTGGTTCGTATTCATAATATGGTACTACATTACGGCAGTCAATCAAGTTATGTTTAATTACCAAATTTTGGTGAATTATTTTTAAAACTTGATTGTGCCTAAATGTATACTCGGACGGTGCTAATATAGAACATCCCGATATAATATGTTCTATAGTTTCCGGAAAAGCCAAACATTTTCTACACAAATCATCAATTTGATTTGTATCTTTGATTATATGCTTTCTATAATTTTTAGTATTTATGACTCTATCCTGAATGGCAAGCATAAATCCTTCTATTTCTGCGCTCAACTCTCCAATACTCAACCATTTGTTTGACGAAATTTTGTCAACATACGTTTGGTTGAGATAATTGAAGTGTTTTGCGTGTAAAATTTTATTTGACCAGGAATCTAATAATTCCTGGTTGGGATTTATAAAAATGTTGGCATTCTCATCGTATAAATTTAAAGGTGTAATATTTCTATCTGCCTTGCAAATTATTTTGTGCATTTCTGAGCTATGAGCTTTCCTATGGAAAAAAGTTCTTAGCATTTCTACCTGATTATGTTTCAAAGAAGTTATTTTGACTATACCTCTACCTCCTAAATTTCTAGGTAAATTAACTCGTTCTATAGCTGAATTTGGATGATGGCAATTAAACTTTGTTAGCGTAGTTCTAATTAATCTTTCTAAGTTATCTAAATCTGTATTAGACCATTTAATTATGCCAAATGAGTACGTTAATAGAGGTATTGCCCAAGTAATTATTGCTTTTACTAAATTTTTAGCAGATAGATTGCATTTTAAAATTTTCCTGATCCTAGTTTGAAATTTAATCCTAATATCATTTTTAATACTACTATGGTCTAATCTATTTGATTGTGGGTATCCTAAATACTTATAAACCTCATCCCTTTTCATACTAGTAATTTGGAAATTTCTAAATATACTCTCGTCCCCATCTACAATTTTGCCTTTCTCTATATGGATCGTTCTACATTTATCTAAACCAAAAGTCATTTTGATATCATCTGAAAAGTTTTTAACTACCTCGATCATTTTCTCTAAATTTTGTTCAGAATTCGAAAATAATTTTATGTCATCCATATATAATAAATGCGAAATTGTACTACTCTCCCTTGTATTACCCTTAACTTTTATTCCAAACTTGCTTTTAATTAACATTTTAGATAGAGGATTCAATGCTAAACAAAACCAAAGAGGACTCAATGAGTCTCCTTGAAAAATTCCTCTTTTAATTGAAATGCCCGGTATTACTATTTTCTTACCTTTTAAATTGATAAGTAAATTGGTATTCCAAAAGGACATAATATTTTCCAGAAAGTTAATAATAATGGGGTTAATTTTATATATATTTAATACTTTGATCAGCCACGAGTGCGGGACACTATCGAAAGCCTTTTGGTAGTCTATATAGCAAGTATGTAAATTACGTTTTCGAGTTTGAATCTGTTTTAGAATTACAGAATCGATAACTAATTGTTCTTTACATCCCATATGTTTTCTGCGACAACCTTTTTGTTGTTCAGATAAAATATTTTTTTCATCTAAATGAGTATATATTAAATCTGTTAAACAAGAGGTTAAAATTTTGTATATTGTCGGTAAACATGTAATGGGTCTGTACTGAGAAGGATTATTAATATGTTCGCTTTTGGGTAACATATAAGTAATGCCCTTAGTTAGAAAATTTGGAAAATTTTGAGGTTGACTGACAAATTTTGAAAGATTTTTTGCCAAAAGAGGATGTAAAGTAGTCAGACGTTTGTACCAAAAATTATGTATCCAATCGCAACCCGTGGCTTTCCAATTATGAGTATTTTTAATAATTTTGGTTAACAATTCAACCGATATATTAGAAAAACTCATTTGTTCAATACCTGAAAAATTGAGTTCTTCATTTTCTATCCATGGAGTTGACTCGTTATGTTTTATATCTTTACTCCAAATTTTAGTCCAAAAATCGCGCATATCTGATTCAGATGGCAACGGAATATTATTATTCGAAATAATATTTTGTTTATCGTCAAGTTTGGAATAAAATATTTTTTCATTTTTCTGGAATAATCTATTATTATTTTTTTTATTATATGTATAATTATAACTTTTTAATCTACTAGCTTTTACGCCTAATTTTTGTTTTAATAAATCCAATAAATCATTGATTATATTTTCATTATTATGACTATCAATGTTATAACCAAATTTTCTACCAATTTCATCTACATGTCTCAAAATTTTCCTACTTCTATTTCCATTTTTATATTCTATTACTCTAGCTATGTTACTTCTTAAAAATACTACATCATTTTCTAATCTAATCTGCCATTCTGGTTTACTATAACTATATGATCTATCGTCAGAGGATGATAATTTAATTCCTAACTTATTACAAACAGTAATCGCACTAGCGTATACTATTGTATGAAGATCTAAAAAACTAATTTCGTCAAATATGATTTTTGGTAAAATTATGTTATTTAATTCAAAAATTAATTTAGATAATTTCTTTGATGTTATTATTATATTGTGTTATTATTTATTATTATTATTATTATACTACGTACTATAATTTTGAATCGCAGCCTACAGAAAGGCATGTAGATAAATGTACATGTAGGTACAGTAAAACAATATCAATTAAACGGGGATTATAGTTTAAACCGGGGGTGCTGAATCGTGAGGGTTGGATCCCATTGAAGGATTATGTTTGAATTTGCCGAACGTTTTCAGGTGAACTATCCGTGACGTGAATATATCGATGCAATAAATATACATATGTTTCTATCTGAAAACAGATTTGTATTAATTAATTAACAGTATACGTGATTGCGGTTGTATATTATATAACATTCTAAAATGCGTACGAATCATATTTAGGAAGATAATTCTAATCAAACCCTTGTACTGATGTAAGTACCGCCCAACATAAAATTTGTTTTTCCTCTCCTTAACACGCTCATTAATGAACACACTATTTAAAAAAATCTGAATTAATAATGAAATTTCCAATTACATGTGTTCCAATTTTTCACGAAAACGGCGCTATATAAATTAGGCAAACATTATTATTATCTACTATTATGTTAAACAAACTAAATTTCTCCACTCTTTCTCGGATTAGATTAACTAAAAGTGTCGTTATAATTGAGATTCATAAAAGAAAGACGTGTATCGATAAAAAAACCTAATATTTTTCTTCCAATCTTTTAACGTTTCTTTTCTTATTTTTACTCTAATGAAAATTATTTAAAAAAAACGTTAACAAGGATAAGAGATAAAAGGCCGCTCCCTCACGAGTCGGTCGGCCAATTTTGCAAGATTTTGCACCACGCGGACTCGCACACGTGTCACCACAAAGTATTTCGCTTAAATTATTTTTTTTATTTCTGGTTGGTCACCTATTTTGGGATTTGTTTATTTCATCTCAACCCTTTGGGAACGGCGTTTATGTTAATCGACACACCGAGGTACCTGTGACGTCACGTCAGCCTGATTTCGATCGTATTGACGGGGTTTGAAAAATTAGGATTTTGGTAATTATTTTAATTACGTAACATTTTTACTAAAAAAATATGGTGGTATTTAAGTTAAAATGTGATTTTAATTTGACTAGAGTCCTATACTCAAACAATTTACTATGAGCCAAAATGTGTATGTACCTAGATAGTAAAAAGTATTACGTCAAAATGAAGTACATAACTAGAGAAAACCCTACGAAATTTCCGAGCCAGCAAATTGAACGAGTACAGATTGTGAAAAACACGGGTCTACGATGCTATTATTTCTAAGTGCGTTTTTCCATCTAATAGTCGTTAAAGAAACAGAGCAGTCACGCTCGCAGATGGGAGAACGCTTTAAAGACCTTTCTGCTCTAAAGTTACCTACAGAGGAAGGAGGAAGGGGGTATGCACTTCACGAATAGAGGGCGCGATATCGCAACTCATCTGGCCATGGCCGTTACAACCCCCTGTTGTAAAAACACACAGGGTTGTTTGAAACACTTGACAAATGGAAGCGTTTTATCTTCATTTTGAAGGAACAACTATAAAAATAACGTAAAAAAGGTTGGATATGGTAAAAATGACCTTTTCCATTTTAAAAAAAAGGCAAACGTTACAAATGTCGTGATGGGTGAAAGACTCTCATTAAATAACATAAATACATATAATTAAAATATATAACTGAAAATCCAATTATGTCCTGTGCGTGCGAACCGTATCTAAATTTCTCTAATAAACAATAAAAAGCGTTAATCTCAAGTGACCTACCAGGTAAGTATGGTACTGTATATTGTCTGCCTGTACAAAATATAAATAAATAATGATAATAACATAGGTATATTCTAGCATCACGTTCATCAATCAAATGCATTGTACATATAGCTTTTTATTAGTGATATAAGAACCGATGGATGCAATCTGTTGACGTAAATTGATAATAGTTTGACTTGTCTATAGTTGGTAATAACATAGATCATTGTAGATATGTGTTATATATTTGTACAGCGCCCTTGAGGTGATTTTGTACAAAAACGATGCTGTACAAATCATCCAAATATTATTATTATTATGGGGGACTTAGCCAGCCGAGGAATTGAACTCACGACACCCGGACGCGATGTCAACTCAGCCACTGACCGGTCATTCTGTGTGTGTTTAGGCTTATTTGTAACTATTTGTGTTACTCTGCAACATCTGCTATATTTACATAACTATACTAAAGCACTAAGCAGCCTTTATTGCCGATGAAAACTACAAAAGAATAAATTCATTGAAATTTAATTGATTGTGTTTTCGTAATACCTTTAACCCACATTTTTGGGAACGTTACTTTTCAATTAAAAAAAAAAATTTACCTTATTTCGAGAAAACTGTAGATGTCATTACTCAACCCTCAAAACTCTCATAATTATAAATAGAACTAGAATATTTTACATAGTTAAAATTTTTTGTATAAAAATGAAATTTTGTAAAATAAATACTTTTACGAATTCGTAAATATTCGTTTTTATAGTCTGCTGTAAAATTTTTATTTTGTGTCTTGAAAGGTTTTGCTAAACCACAGGCAATTAAACATATCAGAAGTGCTTCAACCCAACTACCAATAGTAAGATGGACCATGAAAACCATTTAAGGAAATGGAAAAGTAATGAAAATGCAGAAGAGGAACGTTGGAAAAGTCTGCCTTTTCAGAACTAGTGACTAAGCACAGTTTAAGCCATTAAGTAACAAGTAACATTTCAATTCTGAATGGTGGATTGTTACAAGGAAGATACTGAGAATATTACTATTATTGTGGCATCTGAAATATAAAATAGAGCTATGTGTCACCCTGTCGTCTACGATACTACAAGTCTAAGCAGACGATGTGTTGTCAAAACATATAAAACATCAATAAATTGATGAATTAATATTGCTTTTTTCAAATGCTAACTGCAAACATATGATACACGTGTGCGCTGAAAGCGATTCTCTAGCCCTCATCTCCCAGTCAAGGGGAAGAATTCAAAGGCCATTATCGTTTTTTTCTCTATTGAAAGTCATATTGTTGCCTCTCTTATCCGACTGTTGGCTCCGGTCCATTGTCCCTCCTCTCTGAATGCAGATGAGATAAAAACAATGAGAATGAAGCCGAGAAGAAACCGCCGCAGAGCGGTGGATCGTGTGGAAGGGATGGCCCCTCTGTTCTCTTATAGACAACGGCATGCGACAGAGCGAAATAATTGCAGCAACTTGGTACCACCACTGCAAGTTTTTATTGAAAAGTGGTGTAGAAAAAGCTGCCTTTTTGCAGGTTGTTTGGATATTGAAATTGTAACGTTTTACGTCAAAATAGTAGCTAAGTTAATAAATACCGCGAGTCAAATTCCTGAGCTAGTTTAGTCATCTATCCTTGCACAAGTAATATCTTCCAATCGTAATGAAGGTGGTAGTAATTCTTTAAATTTGTATTGGAATAACTCATTGAGTAAAACCTTAGAGTGTAATATTTGCCTAGACAATGAAAATAATATTAACCACTCAAACAATAATGTAAAACAGGAAATATAGAAAAATATTCGGTCTCTATATTAAATAAATAAAAAATAATATTATTTCTCTGTTCATGGAGGTCCTGGGTTTTATCTTTTTTTTACATTTTTCTTTTAACTAACTAACTAACTAACCATCACGCCGTTTCTCCGCAGGGGTAAGCAGAGAGGACGGACCGCCAAACAACTCGGTCTTGGCACACAATCCTTACCTCATTCACATTCATACATCGTCTCATACATACTCTTCTATTATTCTGACTCTTGACAATGCCCGACTCAAGTATCTAATTCACTCGGTCATGCCATGTCTTCCTCGGGCGTCCCCGACTTCTGCTACCATTCACATTTGCATCGTATATTCTCCTTACACTCCTCTCTTCATTCATTCACTCTACATGCCCAAACTATCTAAGCGTCCCTTTCTTGATCTTACTCATTACGCTTATATCAGCCTTGCACTCTTTGCGAATCTCCACATTTCTCACACGATCATACATGGTTTTATCACAAATACGCCCCCCCCCCCTTTTTCTTTTAAGTGTAATCACTTATATTGTCCCCATTTTTGTTAAATATTGTCAGGACTGTCATAACTCGAAAACGAGTCTATCTGTCGAGTTTCAGCTCGATCGGATGTCGGGAAATGGGTTAATTTCCACTTCATTCATTTATTCAATCAAGAAAACAAAACAGTAATTCAAATAGATGCATTTAAAAAAACTACTTGATAGTTAATCGTTTTCATTACCTTTCTAAAAAAACTCACCATTATTCGAATGAAAAACATCTTCCAAAAATATTCCAATAACTTACCACCATGATTTATATTCCCATCAGAAGCACCCATAGAAGACATTAAGTTATATAACTGCAGGGCTTGCGACAAATGACATAGGTAAAAAGAATTTGATTAGAACTTAAAGGGCAATATATCTCATAAATCTCAAAGGAATGGGACATTGTAGGAAATATAAAAACACTCAAATAGTGAGGTCCCTGCAACATCCCTTATTTTTACCAAAACTGATGGGGGGAAAACAGCGAAAGGGTGAATTCAAATTGCTTTTGTTTTCCTATTCAATTATAATGCACAGAGTAAAAAAACAAACATTAAATTGTCGTTAGATATAATTAATTCCGCAAGCAAAAGATTTATGTATCGAAGAATTTTTCTTGCTGGAAAATCTGAAATATATAACACAATATTCGAGTTAGTTTCAGGAGAGTATTTTTATAAGAAATTTTCGTCTTTTATTTTGCCAAGTCACTGCCCATTATCGATAAGAGATGGTGGATGATTTTCCCATCAGCGGGATGATTTTATGTATTCTTATGTACGGAAAATCCGTTCGAATTGGCCAAAATCGATTTGATACGAAGTTTTTTCGAAGTCATGATATAAAATAGGTACGAACTGTCCATATTCCAGCAAAGAAATATACTAATTCGCAAATTATAGAATGTTATACTTTTTATGAATGTCACGAATAATTTTCGGAATAATTGATCACCAAAAGTTTGTAAAATAACTTTATAATTCATGGGGTGTCAGGCAACGTTATTTTAAGCACACGTTATATTTTCGTAAGAATTTAAGTGATTCCATTTTATAAAAAAAAATCGACTAACTTTGTTTAACTTCGTGCATCATTTTGACGATGATATCAAGTGGTTTAGGAGGTAAAAAGGTTTATTAATTTTTATACACACTCAATACACCACTGTAAATTGTTATGGCTTAGAACGCTGATAAAGAAATAAGCCAAAATCATTTTTTTTGTTTGTGTTTTTGGTTTGATTTTTCTTTTATATAGTAAATAATATTATTAATTTCAATACATAAAAACACAGTTTATTTATAAACAAGTTATTCTGTATAATTATTACTTCGTATTACAGCTGTTTCGCCTTCCGAAAAGCATTATCATTATTATATAAATTAAACTTGATAACAATTAAAAAATAATAAAAAATAAAATCAATTTGTTTACATTCTCTTTACCGGTGTCATTTTTTTATCATGGCGGGTAGTTAAAAATGTGAAAATATTATCCACCATAAACAACTACTTCTTAATAATAATAATAATAATATTGGACAATTTGTATAGCGCCGCTTTTGTGAGATATCACCTAAGGGCGCTTTACAGTAGATGCAGGTATTACAAAAAATATAAATATTACAAAAATAAAGTGAAGTGAAGTTAACTAAAATGAAGACCAGGAACAGGTGACATGAAGATAGAAGATGGAGAGTCTGAAGCAAGAATCCTAGATGATGAAGAAACTGGACCAGCTGCTGCAGGGAGAGAGTCCACCGCGTCTTTTATATCTTAGATGATAGAAACAAGGGAGAAGGGCCACAAACTAATGTGTTGCAAACTTCGTTCACTCATTCTATTGTAAATTGCATCTACGTATAGCGGTGTCTCGCCTTTGCGTCTACCTACACACCACAGGCATAACTTAAATTTATTGGCTCCACCGCCGCTTTGATAGCCCATGCACTTTGGTCGTTGCTCGGCGATAGTCGACACATTTCTATGCCATATCTCCTTTTGTTTTTATTATCTATGTTTTTATACCCTGAGGCCAATATTCCTTAACCTACATCAATCCAAAGGGGTTGTTAAGTGAATTGAATCAACGAAGGTCGCAATTCGTTTGTGTTGCTGTTCTATTTGATGAACCATCGATTTTGTCCCTAAGACCAAAGGCATCCCCCTATTCCCTATTCTTACAAGGGAAGATTGTGGGGGAGGGTGTGACAACATCACGCCTCTACATCGCTAAGGGTGTTTAATCGAGAAAATTCCAAAAAAACCTTAACTGAAAGAATAGGAAAAAGCGTAAATGATTTCATGTTAGGGCCCGTTCCCACTTCCGTTTTCAAATCGGAGGCGGGTCCCGTTTTAAAAACGGATGGCCAATGGCCCTGTTCACACTACCGTTTTAAAAACGGATCCGTTTTAAAAACGGACCATACTCTACGAAAAAAAATAATTTTCGATTCAACAAAAACATGTTATTTGCTCATTCTTCAGTAATGGTGCGCAATGGACGACGATGAAGCTCTTGTTGTCATGTTGTACTTATTAAAAAGAAGGAAAAAAGTGAAAAGAAAATTTTGGGTACACCCAATCATAGCCGAATGATTTTCTGTAGGAATTTTCCAAGTGTTAATTGGTGAGTTGAGAAGTGATGAACTAAAGTTCTTTAATTATTTTAGAATAATAATGATTGGATTATTTATATAGCTCCGTTTTCACCATGAAAAATCACCTCAAGGGCGCTTAATGGCTTAAGAGAATGTCTATCACTTCCTTTAACCATCTACTGGAATGAGTTTCAGAGAACTTCAGAGAACATATCAAAATACAAAATTGAGAAAGTGCATTTGTCCTGAAGAAAGGCTATCGATATTTTAAAGTAAGAAAACAATAACAACTCAAATATTTTTTATTATGTGTTTATTAAAATAATAAGCTCTTCCGTGCATCTCATTAAAGCTTTAAAATTTAAAAAAAGTAAACTTAAAAAAATAAAAATAAAAATTTTGATGTACAAAAGTTGTGTACACCAAGTGTTTTGTTTTTATTTGGTTAAAGATAAAATATTACCATACTCTTTCTTCGACCAGTGGTATTAAATTTTCGGGATTTATTTCCTTATCCATTATTGTAGTTTTGATTTATTTACTTAACAAAATAACCAAATACAAGCACGCAGCGTGCCTGCTTCCTTGCGACAGGGAGCAGGCGGGGAGGGGTCGGGGTTTGGCGGGGACTCTGCCGGAACGACTGGACGACAAGTGTGAACAGCTCCATACAACACTATGAGCGAGCGTGTTCCGACACGATTTGAAAACGGACGCGCTGCGTAGGCGATCCATCCGACAAAAAATGTCGGATCCGTTTTCAAATCGTGTCGGACAAGTGTGAACAGCTCCATACATCCACTACAGCCACTAGGGCATCCGTTTTTAAAACGGGACCCGCCTCCGATTTGAAAACGGAAGTGGGAACGGGCCCTAAAGCTTTTTGTATCAGTGAGAAATGCCTTGTTAAATTGATTCAATTTGTTTTCAGCTTGTGTATCATCAAAGTTATCAACAGGTATGAAAAATAAATGTTTTTTATACCGAATTAAAGTTCAGATACATACCAAGAGCTTAATGCAATTTAAACTTAACTTAAAAACAAAAAACAGTCGATTAAAATTTAAATACGAGGCTAATCGAATTAATATTAACAAGTGCATTATTTCTGTTTACCCCCAGGTATTTCTATTCAAATTTCAGACCGCAATGCTATCCGACATGAGCTTGGAAAGTATCCACTAAGCTTTCAAAAATAAGACGATACGCCATAAGCCTCAAATGTTCGATAATAATTAAATATGATGAAACTTGGGCGAAACCGTGCTGTTAATAATAGTATCTTATGGTAAGCAGTGTCGTCTCTAAACATAAACTTTCAAATAGAAGCATATTTATCTAAAGTGACCTGCCACTGTATCTGTTTGTAAATAATTAGATAAAGCCTAGGAAGTCATATTTGTAAAGCGACCTTAAGGTTAAAAAATTATCTGCTACTTTTCTTTTATCACGAAAACCAAAAAATGTTACAATTAAGATCAGATTGGAGTTCACAAAGTCCTGTCATTTTTTAGAACCCTGAATTATTTCATTGATAATGACCCTTTTCACGCCTTCGAGTTGCTGAACTTCATGTAGAGCAAGGACGTGCCGCGAGGGCGAGGAAGACACCGAAGGGTGAAAAAGGATGCAGAAGGGTGTTAGAGGGTAAGAGAGGGTGTATAAAAAGCGTAACGCCTCTCCGAGTGGCTACAGAACAGATTTGAGGGCGACAAACTACCGCGCGAGGAGCCTTTTCAGCCCTGCCAGATAAAATTAATACTTCCGCTTCCGTAGGCGGTACGTTCAAAAGTCAGCTCATGAGGTGTTTTGATGTTGATGGCTGAATGAAAAAAATACCTGAAAATAACCAGGAATGAAAATATTTGACCCTGCTTGATCTATGCCACAAAACCTGACATGGCTTGAACAGGTTCATTCATTTACAATTTCCCAATTTTTAGCCTAAGGGTCACACTTCACTGATTACCCAGGGCAAAGATCTAGCTATATTGTAAGGAAATCGAACCTTATGTAATTGCAGGGAAATAATATGGAGGCAAACATAATCTAGCATGTATAAATATTTGACGACCTACCGATTTTTATCACAAACCTACCGAATATTTCAACTCACATCTACCTATAAATATTTTCAGATACAAACTAACTGACAAGCATTTGACGTCGCTGCTGATAATTACCGCTAATAAACTTGATCCACAACTACAAACAAAATTTTGCAATGGAAAGTTACAGTTTTATAAATCTCCTTAATTATAATTATAATGTGACTTTTCTTTGTATAACACTTGAGTGTTATACGTAGAAAAGTGTTTAGGATAAATATCTTTTAAGATAAATCTCATATCATTGATTCCAGTTAAAATGTTCAATTTCATGTATATTAGTTATTGTGTTCTTAATCGCTCGCTAAATAAATAAATAAAAACATTTGATTTGTGGTGCCCGCGGGCCGTACTTTGGTGACCCCCAATCTAAGAATAAATACTACAGCTCTGCTATCCTAATCTATTTCAAAACATTTTTTTTGTAAATTTACAAGTTTTATTTTATATTTGTTAAATACCCTACATTGAACATTTTAGCACTGAATTAATTTTCAAAAGCAACCGTGCATTCACTGTGCCTTATTTAGTAATGAAAATTAGAATCTCTTGTTATCTTTGTACTTACAAAAAAAGTAAAAAATCAAATTTACCTATTTAAAAAATCAGGTGAATGCCAGAGAGTGGAAGATAATGTAATGGCGGGTAGGAATAATAGTGAGGGAATACCAGAAGCATTATTACTTATTAAATTATTTTTTTATGAAACGTGATGTGACGCTATCCTTAGGGACTTGACCCCAAAACTACGTGATACTTACATGCCTACGCTTGGTATAATATGTATACGCAAACAAATTTATTTATTAATACAATGAACGTATATGGTTGAATTCGTTGTGTTCTTAAAATATTATTATTACAAAAATGCTATCTTTATTTGAATTAGTTTTATTCAGATGGTAGGAAAATAAGATGGAAATGGAAATGAAAATACTTCCGCATAGATCGAAAACATCTGACCACTGGAATAAAATTAAGATTCCTATATTTGATTGATGTTCCTATCAATTTGAAAATCTGGCCGAATTTCCACCCGACCCGAACCCAAAAACCAATAATGTAATGCCCTTCTCCCCTTCTCTCTTCAAAGATCCCGTTGCCTATCTGGATTCACAGATTCAATGTATCCTGTCTGATTTATATCCAATCTTTCCGAATAGTTACAGCTGTGGCGTATTGATAACTCGTCAGACGGAAAATAGACATCATGGAATTCAATATCTATCCAAATTTTATCTCGCAGATAACACTGTCTTATATAATTCTTCCTAGAAAACCTTTGTATAACACTAAATATTTAATGTAAATGAAAAAATATAGTTGTGCTTTGTTTTAAACCACTTTATTGAGTTATAAAGATCGACCGGTTCTGGTTGCACTCAACCTTCTTCAGAACAATGGAAATAAACTAGTTCGACCTATATGACTCAATAGTGATTTGAGACAAAGTAAACAAATTATTAATTTATTTAATGTCAAGCCACAAAGTGTTTGCTTTCTTCGATAATTTAACATTTAATGAATAATCTTAAAATTTTAAAGTCATAACAGTCATCATCTATTATAACATATATGTAGTATTTACTCCTATTTGATAACTTTTATAGCGCTGTTTTTGTGAAAAATCACCTCAACTTAATTAGTTGTACTTCGTTGGTCATAAGTTGTTTAGCAGCTGTTATTATTTTTATAAGCGCCTTTGAATACAAAAGCTGGAAGCTTAACCGTGATACATTAGGTATATAATATATGCCACTTCAATAATCGTCAGTTAAGTAGGATAACTGCTCTTAATTATTACTCTGAGATCTGTGGCTTTACCCCAAAATACATCTGAATCAAATCAACTGTTTAATCCAGGATTCAATAATTTACAGCGCTATTCATTATCCAACTGTTGATCTAACTTCAGCAACTGTAATACAATGATATTCTCATTCTTGGCTTAATCCGAGATATTAATCATTTCTGTATCTTTTGAAGGCAGGCTGGTAAATTAAATGAAGCGGCCTTATTCCAAGCAGCCTTATTTCTAGGGGTAGGACTCCATAGAGTTGCTTAATTTCCTGTTTGAGGAAGGGCAGCATAAGTTTATTTATGAGAGGACCTCCTAACGGTCAATGGTCCAGAAAGTCACTCAGTCACCCCTAATTCTGAGTTAATGCCGAGCCTTCGCATCAATCATGCAGGAGGCTGCAACGGGAACAATATCTCAAGAAAAGACTGACGTGTCCAAGATGCATTTGTGTTGGAGGGATCTTATCGGGATAAGTAGGTACCCATATACGTTCGGTATATAGGGACCAATGTTCTTTTGCAATTTAGAAAAATAAAAACGAAATTTAAAGTGAAAAGTAACAAAAAAACTGGAAGCATTTGGAAACACGACCGGTCGGCGACTGAGTTGACAAATACATCAGGTTTCTAGGCGTTGTGGGTTCAATTCCTCTTCTAGCTAAGTCCGTTATAATTGCATAAGCAACTTCGTAATAATAATATATAATATTTGGATGAATTTGTATAGCTTAAAATCACCTCAAGGGCGTAGTAGTAGTTTATCAAATAGTGTCAGGTTACTCGAAACACTTATGTTTTTCTTTTTATAATTAAAATAAAAAACTAGTGTATCTCTTTAATGGCTGTATCTACGCGATAGAGCTTCATGTCACTAATACATATGAGTATGGCATTATAGAACACAAGCTTAACTAAAAATACCAGTTTTTATAGTTAGACCCCTGTGATCCTAAGCCCCCGCTTGCATAGTTACTTTTTACACTTTTAAAAAAGACTAGCAAATGACAGCCATCTTAAATATACTATAAGTAGGTACCTTCTTAATTGCTTGTCTGGATCTGAAAAGGATATTTTTTAATTTGATAATTTCCTCAAGACGTCCTATCGGTTCCAATTTCTAAAAGTTCACGCTTGTACAGACGGACCCACAAAGGAAAGTATGTTGAACCAGCGCAGACTCGTGAGAACTAACAGGATATTTAAATTATTTTAGGATTAATAATAATTATAAGATGTTAGCTAGAAAGCGCAGACTTACTTTACTTACTAGCTTACTTAATTAAGCGCAGATTTAATTCTTACTTTACTCGTCAAGATTAACCCTTAGAAATTTAAACAAAAGAAATACACATTTCCAGCACAGAATTAAAAATTATTTCTGGTAAAAAAAATACTGTGCGATAGGTAGGTTTCTATTGGTTGTATTACTGAATTCTTGACACATTTAGTTTCACTTTTAAAAATTACTCTTTAAATTCAAAACATAACCGATTATATAACCGATTTCATCGAACCAAAGTTACGATCGCAACCGAAATTAGTATTTTTGATAATTTTGCAGCACAAACCTTGAGGCAGGAAACCGGATTCTATGAGCCTGGCTTCCATCAGCAGACGCGGCAAGAGCAGACAGAAAGCCATCACCAGGTGGAGGAAAGGGGCGGTAGGACCCCCGTGCTGCCACAGACTCCTCAGGACACCTGAAATAGAAGAAAAGTTATCAATAAGACGACACAATATTACTTGACCTCTCATTTATACATGTACTGATTGTTTCCAAAATAATAATTTATAAAAATACTTTTGTACACAATGATAATAGGGTTTTCCAATAAGAGGTGTTATTTTGATATTCAATTGTAAAATATCAATGGTTTCGTTGCTTGTGTGGCACGTAACGCCGTCTTTTTGAATGTAAACGTTGTCCAGATCAATACCATTCAATTCCGGCCATAAAAAAATATTAATCATCTCTCGATAGCGCAATCCATTCACCGTAACTGTTGGTCCAGCCATTCATTTTCGAAAAAGTAAGGTCCAATGACTCCGCCGGACCATAAACCGCACCAAAAAGTTACACGTTGAGGATAGAGAGGCTTTTCAACAATAACTCTTGGGTTTTCCGAGCCCCAGATGCGACAACTTTGCTTGTTGACGAAGCCACCAAGGTGGAAATGGGCCTCATCACTCAAGATGATTTACATTTGATTCACTCAAGTGAATTGTAATAATTTCAATGCGTTGATGATGCGTGTATCGTTCCATTTTTATTAATGGCGTAGTTTCTACTTGTCAAATGTCAAAAAATGACAGCTTCAAAAGTAACATCTACTGAAATAGCGGGCTATTCAAAATAACACCTCTTATTGGAAAACCCTGTATTTGGATTCCGCCAAATTTAGGTTAGAAGAGTTACATTGCTTTATCTTTCAAATTAAATAATTATTGTGTTCTGTCATGCTAAGCTATCCCTTTTCCAAAGCTCCCCACCAAGATATTATGTAAAGATTAAACAAAGATAAATTAAATTAATGAATAACGTATTGTTACAACGGTATGAAGACAAAAGGTAAGCATAATAAAGGTATAAAGAAGACCGTATTAGTGAAACAAGAGGCGAGACGCTAAGTAATGTACAAGGCACCTACATGCTTTTTGTCAAAACAAATAAAATTACATTTCGCAGCCCACATTTCAGGCGCTCACATCGCCATAAGATGGTGGAGGTTGTTGATTCAATTCGTGGTGGTTGTCACTCAAAGAAAACCTAAATAGCAGAAGATTCACTCAAAAACACAGAACAAAACAAAACAAATGGAATTTTACTGTGAAAACCCAGACAATGTTGGTACTCTGTCTTTCACAATGCTCTCGAGCAGAAAGAGATTCAATCCCAATTCCTGGTTTCATTATAAGACTCTGGCCTTGTGATTATTTTATAAGAACTAGTTTACTTTTAATATACTCGACTGTCAGCCTTACAGATTGATTACACAGCTGTTATAAGAACAAAAAATTATTTATAACTCTTTTACAATGTTATCAGTAATTAACTACCCACTATTAAAATAAATCATGTTGAAGTTAACCTTTCTAACGTAACGATTAATGAAATCAATTGCCTAATTTATGCGGGCCGGTGTGTTGTTTACAATTTGTTTTCAAACTGTCAAGTGGTAAAATGTCCCTTGTTTGCTGATTTTTGTTGACAAAATGGCATTAACATTGTTAAGAATGCTAATAATTTTGAATTGGAGCGCATGGAAGGAGATGTATAAAAGCATTTAACTATAGTAACAATAAAAATTAAATAAATTAACCTTTTTCTTTAGTGACATCGTTCTTCCTTCAACTTGAATTAGATATAGCATGAGTGTGTAATAATTTTAATAATAGTGTAATAATTTTAAAGTTTACTTATTAACTGTACGGAATATAGTTACAAGAAGGCTATAATATCGGCGCCACGGTACTGCATAAGTCGTAATAAGATCTGTATTTTTTTTAAATTTGACAACGCTTTAGGTGCAAGTTCCAGACGTCAAGTTTTTTCCAAAATTTCCAAGAATTATTTCGCCAGTTCTATTTCACTTTTACTGGAGAAAATTCATATTATTATGTTATGTACACTTATTATACTTATTCGTACAACTTTCCTATACTAATGAATCTACACTACATGTAAAAGTGAATACGGCGTGAATAAATAAATAATCTAATGTTGTTAAGTGCCACTCACCGTGATAATAACATATTCTCACTAAACGTTTTTAATATTGACGAAGTGAAATATTAACGTCATTAAGGAAAGTACTGCCACAGCAAGGGTGAGTTTAATACGCTGTGGATTACAGTAAAGCTTTAGGGCTGTCTGCCGCTACTGGCCGACGAGGGGTTATAAATAGCCACGGTGGACTGACTTATCCCTTATCCTCCATCACATCATCTGTTATAAGAGCTAATAAATTATTAAGCGTCTATTATAAAAAACACCTCAAGAAAGCCACGCGAAAGATTATACTACAGTTGGTGATATAAAATAGAGCCATCGTCTAATACAAAATATTGGACAAAAATAAGCGCTTTTATGTTTGATAATAACTTTTTAAAGTTATACCTCGCAATGTAATGTTTAATCATTGACGAAGAAGATGACACAGTGCTTCTTCTAAAAGCAAACACATGGTTAGAACTGAACAAAAAGGCTAATTCAGACATCAATGAATTGAAAACATGGTTTGACAATAACCTACTAACGTTAAACTCTAAAAAAACACACTACGTACCATTTTTCATAAACAAACCAAATACGCCGCATGAAATAAACATTCAAATTCACTCTACACCAAGCACTCAACAACACCACTGTAACTGACTATGTACTAATATTGAAATTAAAACTTCAACCAAATATCTAGGGATCACTATTGACCAATGCCTAAAATGGATACCACATATAACCATTCTCAAAAACAGAGTACGAAAATTAACCTTAATTTTTAGCTGCTTGAGACATATTCTAAATAAAGAACTACTGAGAATGACGTACTTCGCATTCTGTCAATCCATAATCCAATATGGTATAATAGGATGGGGGGGCGCCTATAAAACTCACACACAACCTCTTTACATTGCGCAAAAACTAATAATTAAAATAATATTAAAGAAATCATTTTTATATTCATCTGAACTCATTTTCAAAGAATTTAAAGTCAGAAAATTAAATACTCTTTTCCTGTATCACGCAACCTTACAAGTTTACAAAGATGATATCCTAAACAAAACCGTACCATTCAAAAACATAGCAAATCTCAGGCAAAAATACATGTTACCAATTCCGATTTGTAAAAAAACTTTGGGTCAGCAAAACTACAAATACTTAGGAACAAATTTCTTCAATAAATTGCCAGAAAATATAAGATCACTAAATGATAGTTTCAAAGAATTCAAAACACAATTAAAAAAATATACTGAAAACCTAAACTAAATTAAAAAATAAATAAATAAATAAAAGAAAAACAAAAACAAAAAATTAAAAAATTAAATAAAAATCTAAGAAACTAAACAAATAATACCTCATCCCATACACACAAGCAATTGCTTTTTATGGGAGAACATTGAAAAATAATAAATATTAATCATATCATAATATCTTATCTTACTAGTGAAATATATTTATGTATATCACACATTGTAAATTTGTTTATTGAATAAATTGAATTTGTTTAAAAAAAAAAAAAAAAAAAAAAAAAAAAAAATACTAATAAATCTAAACGTAACTTGCGACAGGACAAGGCACAGAAAATAAAAACGGAAACGTTCGCAACTGAGAATTGATAATCTAGCCCGGGATCTAATCATTTTTTAAAAATAAATTTATAGTGGTACGTCACTACTTGACTCGAACGTTATTCTAGAAGTTTCCAAACAAGCTTCTTGGATTTTCTTTTATTTTTTAATATTTGTTTCTGTAGCAACTGGAATTTTCAAGATTTTTTTATTTTCCACCTAGATAAGCGATAACGTGAACGAAATCAGCCAAATTTCGTAGTTATTTATTAATATAAAGAATACCGAACATAACTACAAATTGTTGGAAGTAAAACCATTTTGTTAGAAAAATAAAACTTGACGATCAAAATCACTTCACCTGAAAAGACTCCAAGTGGGTATAAATAAGTTAAATAAATCGCTTGGAATAAAGTAAATACTTTTCACATATATTTATTTTGTTCAGGTATTTAGAAGTGACATTATAATAAACTTAGTTAGTAGTTTATAATTGACTAATTGACTGAGCGCAGAGAAGTCCTGTTATAAATCGACCATTTGCTGCATAGTCTCCATCTTCTATCTTCGTCGAACGTCACAGCGGTGCTGCCAAGGTCTGGTATCTGTGAAAGGATAGTATGTCAGCTCTTTATTAGCAGCAGACACATACCTGGACGGATGACGAACCTCGTGCTGGCACTGTTGGTGGACGCGGTGGACTCTTTCGCTGCAGCAGGTGGTCCAGTTTATTCCCCACCTAGGATGCTTGCTGCAGAGTCTCCATCTTATATCTTTGTGTCACCTGTTCCTATGCTTCATTTTACTTAACTTAACTTCACTATATTTTTGTAATATTTATATTTTTTGTAATACCTGCATCAACTGTAAAGCTCCCCTGAGGTGATATCTCACAAAAGCGGCGCTATAAAAATTATCCAATAAATAAATAAATATTTGTCATTTCATCTATCTTCTTTTCTTGTTAGATAGTACCTTTATATACCGCTACAGTTCGCATGAGCGTGGTTGAAATTGAGTAAAATCAGTATTTTATTATGGTATGCAATTAAATATTTGCCTTTTTTTATACAATCACAATTTAATTGTCCATACCATTATTACCTCTTATTCCGCCAAATAAGTGCAAAACGATAGAGCCTAAAGTCGAAATAATACTGGCGGCAATGTGATAAAGGATTTATTTCATTTAAGTCTATCCTCTCTTTGGACTGTATCTGTATACAGTCTCAAACCCCCGATCCTTTAACAGCGGTGTCTTAAATTCGTTCAAAATTAACTTCGCCGGAATTGTTTTATCTCGTAATCCGGATTAAACAACGTCTCGAGGGATAATACCTCAAAGGGGTTAGAATTTCTTTCCGGGAAAAGAGTGATATTTCTACGAGTCTTTGTGTAATTGAAGAAAAGGGAACTGAACCCGATACTCAGCGGCCAACTGGCGCCCTAAAACACTTTCTCATAAATATTATGAAGAAGTTTATGATGATAAATGACGGCGCGCTATAAAATGCAGTTTAGTGCAAAACGCAGAGGCGTAAAGGGGCCCTGTGAATGGATGTGTAAATCCTCGGACTATAAACCATGGCATAAAGCAGAAGGCAGCAATTTTCTTCCGAATATCCACAAGTCTACTCCGTGGGTAAACAAGCAAACTGCGAAACGGCGGAATTCAAGGACTAGTGGTCGTCGAGCCGCAGATATGTAAATATACGTTGATTCTATGCGAGCTTATGAATTTTCATTAAAATTTTAATAAAGCGTTTTTGCAAACGTTTTATTGTAATTTGCAAGATTGGAGATGCAGAGATTCGAGAAACTTAAGCATATATCTCTCATTGTAACTCAACTTTTGCCTAAATTAAGTTATAAACTAGAGTCTACAAAGGAGATTCCAAAATTACACTTTCAAAAATATGGCATCTCTAACTCAGGTTCCAAAGATATTTACATACCTAATAATGCTTTTACGTTATGATTTTATGATATATTTTATATTTTAATGCTTTTAACTTAGTTTCTCTAACTAACTAAGTAACCATCGCACCGTTTCTGCAGGTGTAAGCAGAGAGCCAAACAACTCGGTCTTGGCACACACGCTTTGCCTATTTGACATTCACACATCGTACTTCTAAAATTAATGATTAATGGAGATAGGCCTTAAGCTATCGTTGTAATTCTCAACCTTCCTCTTTCTCATCTTCTTCCCCTCCCCGCTCTCTTCAGCCGCACGACCTAAAACCAGATTGTGATGGCATAGTACCACTAACTCCGAGTAGGTAATTGGGACTCCAGTGTGATATTTTCACAAGATTGGCATTTCGAAACTGAGATGTTGAGGTTAAATGATTGAATTCCGAATAAAACACCAACAAATTGAAATTTATAAAAAATAGGTAAACGCAGAACGTATTGTAATTGTATTATTTTTATGTTTTAGAACATTCAAACAAAAAAGGACGTGGCATTTATTTAAACAACTTAGCAACATCCTTTTCGCCTTCAAAATCAGCTAAATTCAGAACCATGGGTTTCTATCTGATTATTTTTATTAGATAATTCAATTACGATACGTTTTGTATATTCACTATTTCATAAATGAATTTTTTCATTTACTTTCTGAGTTTCACGCATTTTGAAGGTGGAACATTATTGTCCCAAGCTACTGAGATGGAACACAATGCAAATAGATCCATGTTGCTCCTAAAATATTTTACCTACGGCAAATAGAACTATGTTTCTCTGCAAATTTGCAAATAGAACATTGTTTTTCTAAAATATAAAGTTTTTTTAAACAGGACCAAGTTGCTCTTAAATTTAAAAATTAAACCTTGTTCTAAAAAATAAATGTAACGTATTTCAAACATAACTAAGTTGCATAACTATCTACGACCTTATATAAATATATTTTAGATAGGGTTTTAAGCCCCCGTATTCCTAATTTCTACCGATTTATGACAAGTTAAGTTTGTCATTCTTACTAACTCTATTTAAGTTACGAAAAAAAATTATATTTGAAGATAATATCGTATTTATAGTAATATTTGTTATGCCGAAACGTTAATTATATGAAATTCCGTCGATAGAAAAAAATCGTTACGAAGGGTCAGAAAATTTTAAAAACAGGTTTTTTTCTGTTATTTAATATGTTATAGGCATGAAAAAATTCACAGTGTAGTGCAACTAAAGCATTTATGGGGAGATTTTTGCTCTATTTCAAACTAGTTTTATTAAATATTTTCACCATTGTCGCTTAATTGTTTTCGTTTTTTTAAATATTGGCACGCTTCTTTTAGCATTCATATTTAAATTGTTTTCTTTAAAACCATCTTTGAACTCTTACTATGGGAGAGAAAAAAAAAATCTAATAACTTTTGTGCAAAAAGTCAAATATGTCCAAAATATCAGATAGAACCCTGTGGTCAAATTATCGAAGTGTAATAATTTATTGTGGATTATGCAGGCGATCTTTTTGCTGAAAGTTGTTGTACCCCTTGTATCCTGGTGAGGACTCACTGTTCCCACTGTTTTGACTTGCTGCATAACTTAGCCACGGGATCGGCATGGGCGGGGGCAGGCAACGACGCTATGCTCGCAGGCTGTTGTGTATTTGTTGAGAAAGCGTAAAATAAACACAATTTAAATGAACAAGCATCGGCTTTTGTTTGCTTATTGCGTTCACGAATGTTTCAATTACCCGCGCTTTGTTTGCGAACGAATGAGGCTTGGATAAAGAAAGAATTCAATTATCGCGGGTGCGAGAGAAAGATTGTTTATTGAAAAACGGACTAAGAAAAGCTCCTTTGAGAAAATTTTATTTTATTTCTTATTTTATAAAAATCGCTGTTTTCGTTTCGCGCACTGAGGTTGGTACAATTTTCATCAAATTTAATGTGCTTTCATCTGAATCTCAGATAAGTATAGATTAAAATATAGGTAAGCCATCTTGTTTTAAGCAATCTTGTTAAACCCACTGATATAAATATTTTTTTATCTTAAATATATATATTTTTTATTCTTTATTAAAAACTAAAACGATTTCTAAAGTTCAGCTAGGTACAGGTTAGGTAAATTAAGTTCTATAAAATAAACCCAAAAAAATACGATACGTTTTGTTATTACGAACAATTACAATAAAGTTTGCTTCTCCTTTCCTAAACACTCTCATTGAAGAACATAAATACATTTTATTAAAATAAATACCGGAAAGTCCAATTACGTCTAATTTTCTAATAATGTCCTGTGCTTTCGAACCGTATCTAGATTTCTCTAATAAACAATAAACAGTGAAGTCTCAAATGTCTCAAGTGACCTACGAGGAAAGTTTGGTACTGTATTCTATCTGCCTGTATATAATGTAAATACATCATAATAATAACATAGGTACATTCTAGCATCAAATGCATCGTACATGTGGCTTTGTATTGGTGATCGACGAACCGGTGGATGCAATCTGTTAGCCATAAATTGATAATAGTTTGACTACTCTATAGTAAGTAATAACATAGAGGAATTGTAGAAATGTATCATATATTTGTACAGCGTCCTTGAGGTGATTTTCCACAAAAAACGGCGCTATTCAAATCAAAATACTTTCAGCTCAGATATGTGACTGAAGGTCTCAAAAGTTTCTCCCCATCTTATGGCTGTAAGGCAACGAATATCAAATAACTTATTTACAGAGTGACAAGTTATATTAATAAGTTCCCTGACGAGTTCCAACTTTACCTGACGTTAATTAATATTGGCTAACCGCAAGCACCGAGTTCCACGCTATCAATCAATCCGGAGTGAACTATTCTTGCGGGGTACTCCCTATACCCCCAGGGGTTTGGGAGGTTGGGGGCTGGCTTCAGGCTTTATTACACACCCCTACTGTGTCACGTGATCCATCCGTCATACTAGCGGAGGGGCAAACAACCGATATAATGAATCTCATGCAATATATTGTGTAAAGTGGCTGCATAAAAGCATAATCGCCAACTTAAAAGTTGTGCAACAGATGCATGTCATAGGAATTGCATTCTTTAAGATCAATCTCATGAAATATACTGTGTAATGTGTCTTCATATGCAGAACGTAGAGAACAGTGCAACAGATGTAATCCAAAGATATTGAACTCCATAGCCAAAAAGTTGTGATCTTTAAGACCAAACTAACGCAATATACTGTGTAATGTGTCTGTCATCTAGAAAAAACAGTGCAACAGATGTAAGCCAAAGAAATTGAACTCCTTACGCATAAAATTGCAGTCATACGGAATATACTGTGTAGTGTCTTCACGTAGAACGAACATTGCAATCAATAATGTAAGTAAAAGGAATTGACTTGCTTATGATTATGCAAAAAGTTTTTTAAATTGTTTTGTTTGAGTTTGAAGCAATTTAATTGCAATAATAATAATAATATTTGGATGATTTGTATAGCGCCGTTTTTGTACAAAATCACATTTTAAAAATCACTTTACTCGGACGGTATTTTAATGAACGCAAAGGCAAAGTTTGTTGTATGTGATTTGTGTAAAGGATATCTGATGCACAAATTGATAATTTTACAGCGTTTTATTTCTAAAACTTAAACTCAATTTTTTAATCTTGCTAATGTTATTTTCTACCAATAGCGTGGAGCTTTGAAATTATCCTTAAACATTTTTTTTATTTATTCGCTTGTAAATTTAATTTATGTTAAGGGGAACGGTTGCGCGGCCTTTTTCATAAAAACTTTCATTTGGATTTGAGGTCAAAATACTAAACCAAAATTTAAAAAAAAGTTTATATTTGAAAGTAAAAGTAAAGTAAACTCATAGTACCAATGTATGCAGCTTTATTTACTTGAGTTTCAAATTATAAAATTTGGTGCATTAAAGATTTTTCACAATTTCAAGTGTCAAGTTTGGCAATTATTTGTGACTTAACGATAAATACTAAAAAAATATGCTTACCATATGCTTGCTAAGAAATATATAATAAAAAAATTGAATTGTTAAAAAACGATTTTGATCGGCTTAAATTTAATTTTGTAAGACCAATCTACGTTGAAACACAAATTTTTAATTCAGAGACAAAAAAACGTCTTATTTACGATGATTTATTTTTAATTTATATTTCATTGTATTTACATAGTAAATTGGGAAAGATTACTTTTTTTTAAATTACTATTAACTCTCAAAACATTCTCAAGGTTGCCCTAAAATCATGCAAAATTGAATTCCTTAATGGCCTATATTTTATAATTTAAAATACAAATAAATAAAACAGCACATTTCCGTACTGGATATTTGCTATACCTTTAGATTACAAAAATAATTGTTCAGTTTGGTTGGGTATTTTTGCCGTAAATCCAAATTAATGTTTTGTATGAAGAAGGCCGCGCAGTCGTTCCTCATAATGTTTTTAATCCAAATGTAGGATTGTAGATTCTATAGATTTCAGAAATAAAACCGTGTACAAACTCGAGCGAAATCGAGCAATAACTACCAGTTATCAATGAGACACTAGTTTTTAATCAATTTTTTTCTTATTTAGTCTACTATTATGAACATGTTTATCAAACGATGTTACAAGCATTTCATCGCAGGCAAAAAAAAAATAACAAAAACATTTCATTTCATCATCGTTAGTTTTTTAACAACACAAATGTTGCCATATTGAAGTCATTTCATTTTTTAACAACACATGTTACCATATTGACGTCATTTTATGTTTTTTGTCAACACACGTGTTGCCATATTGACGTCATTTCATGTTTTTTGTCAACACACGTGTTGCCATATTGACGTCATTTCATGTTTTTTGTCAACACACGTATTGCCATATTGACGTCATTTCATATTTTTCACTTGCTAAACCGCAGAGTTTAGCTGAATGCGTGTAAATTGCACCACTTCAGAAGAAGGGGGAAAGGTACTTCATCTGAATATTATTTCAGAGGGTTCTAAGTGGAAGGGTAGCGAGTAGCCTTCCCGTACTTGGCACAGTTTTACAAGGTCCTATTAGGGTTGAAGGAGACATACGCATCAGGTAGTATATACTTGCAGGAAAAGCTCATATTACGTTTTAGGCCCTAAAATACGAGAGGATGTTAATTTTATATCTCCCTTTGATGGGATTAAGAAGAAAACCCGGTTTTTAACAGCCTCCTAAAAAGCACTCAAAGTATATTCTCGCATGAAATACTTCAGTTATTATATTTAACTTCAACTACCTCGAAGTTAATGTAATAAATACTACGTTACGGCGTACAACGTAAGCTCCCCAATGTATCTACAATTCGTTTTTAGTTCTTAGCGGTTAATAACTAAGTTATGTTGTGATCAAAATACCCACAGACATTCATACTAATAAACGAGCCAAATCAGGAAAAAGGGAAAAACCAAGTTGTATGCAGCGCGGAAGGCGCTCCGCATCCCACTTTTGGTGATTTGTCAATTTATTTTTATTTTATTCATTCATAAAATGGCACATGACAATAGGATCCTCCGCCGCTCATCTCACTAGGAAATTCCTGTGTCGAGATGAGCAGGAAATGAGCATTTAATAAATGAATCTGACAGTATACAGGCAACTCGCATTGTAATATCACCATTCGGTCCTAGAAAATAAAATATGCTTACGTTGCTAGATCTTTTACAACGGCGCGTAAATTGTTGGCTGCATACAAAACTTTATTACATATCCCAAATCGGGTAAACTTAAACTTAAACGGGTTTGTTTCCCTATATTTTGTTATACATATGCAAGTGCGTCATAATTTACCTACTTCACTCAATTGAAGCGTCGTTACGCCAGGCGGTTCGTTAAAGAACGAATATTGAGATACTGGTTATCTCAATGTGCCAAAACTATCATCACGTGGTTTGCCTCCAGCTCGTCGGGACGTTATATGCAGGATGGAGCAAAAGTAATCACCCTATTTGAAAACGCCATAACTTTCAAATGGCGCCAAATGTCAATTCGGTTTTGATTTTGTGAATTAAACAAAAACAGAATACTAATCAACAAGATATGAATTGATTTACAAACAATTGAACAAATTTCACAAACAGTACCAAAGTTTATCATAAAAAAAAATTACAGCAAAAGAACATCGGGTGATTACTTTTGCCCCACTTGTATGTGAACGTGTGTTTTATATTAATAGGCAAGTCTATTCATTAATATTTCTATGAAAATACCATATTTTAAATTTTGCTCCATTATTACACTTCATATTTTTTTGCAAGACCATGCTTCGGGCATTTGCATACCAACTGGATACAATTCAAAATATATAGCACTGTGTAACCACCAGTTTGATAATGGCTTCGAAGGCGTTCACGCTAAAAGCTGTGCTTTAATAAAAAAGTAATAACAATTAAATTACTAAAAAAAAAATCCATATCAAAATATTTCTATGTTATTATTTAATAAGTGGAGCAAAAATTTGTACAGTATTTTTTTTCCGAAATATAGGAACACATCGTCATTTTACTGATGGAGCTGAGAAATATTATGTTAACATCATAATAATAAAACAACTGGAGTGATATTTTGGCATATTTTGCCATTTTGCAAAAAACGTTTTGAGAGATCGCTTGTCATAATGTGCCATATTTATAGAACCTAAAAATATGGGAAAGACGGCGAAATCTAGGTGGATTCACTGGCTTAAAACCGCAGTAAGGAGTTTCACAAATTATAATATTAATATTTTGAAGAACGGTATTACTTAAATATTATGGTTAATGTATATATATATTTGACTCAAAGCACTACAGCGGCTAACAATGAAATCCATCGCGATTAAATTGTTTAACGTAACAAATATTAAAAAGTTTGACAAATGTAAAGAATTTCGTGAACTTCGCACACATCAATAAATCGTACTTAAACGTGCGGTACCTATTCGAAAAGGTCTTCAACCAACGTGGTTTGGAGTTAGAAAGTTTATAAAACATTTACATTGACAGAAGCCACGACCTTTAGCCCCACCGCTGCGCTGGTTGGCAGGTGACTCCCACGCACAAATAAATCGGGCAACCCTGACCGCAGTCACATCATGTTGTTTGGGCGAGAAAAAGCAAGAAAATTTCCAGTTTTCCACTCTTTGAACGTTGTTAAATGGGAAAGTGGAGGATGGACGCATGTAAATATTACGGATTGCTTTGTTTTTCTAGGCAAGGAATCAAAAATAACTATTAATAATAATAATAATTGTTTATTCCAGAATGTGGGGAGGTTAGTGCAATCCCACACATTCCATAAAATATAACTACAATGTTATATACAGAGAAAAGTAAGTACAAATAATATAAAATGTTTGATAGAGCAAATAAAACATAAGAAAAAGTAAAAGGAACTATATAGAATGGAGAGTGTTAACATAAAACATTTAAATATCTTGTAAGCTTATCATCGGAGCGATAATTATGGGGGCCAATATTTTTCTCCAATGTTTGTCGATGCTCAATCCTGAGGTCTGGCGGGATTCGATGATGAGGATGTTTCTGGAGTTATTGATCCTTCCCCTCGTTCCGGCTACCCTGGATCTCATTAGGGCTGCAAAGCCGGGAACTCTTCCCTCCATGAACATCGAGGAGGCACTGCAGTGCCTTGGAAGTCCGAACATTATGCGGTAGGCATTATTATATTGAATCCGAAGCCTTTCCATGGTTCGCTTTTTGAATTTGGCCCACAGCTCGCAAGTATACAAGGTAGTGCAGAAAGCTGAGAATAGCGTCCTTTTCACCTTCGGGCTGCAGAGTCCAAATCTTCTACTGAGCATGTTACTTTTTATGCTCAGTGCTCGCCTCTGCCTATCGATGTCGTCGTCATGCGTTAAGTTGTTGGTGATGATATGCCCTAAATATTTCATTGTTTCTACTATTGTGAGAGGTTCTCCATTTAAAAACGCTGGGGGAATCTTTTTTGGTCCTTCTCTGTATTTGACGACCAGCAGTGCTGTTTTTTTCGCGTTATATCACATGTTTGTTTCGAGTGGATATTCTTCGCAGATCTTCAAGAGAATTCTTAGTCCCCTTATTGACGGTGCCATCAGCACCATATCGTCTGCGTAGCTCACGTTGTTGATGCATTCTCCTCCAATATGGCAGCCTACCCCAGCGTTATTTAACCTGTGAGTTAATTCATCCATATATATGTTGAACAGTACTGGGGACAAACAACCTCCTTGTCTGACCCCACTCTTTAAGAAAAAGGGTTCTGAGAAACCATCTTTCCATTTAACGAGGTTTTCTTGTTGACGGTGCCATGTGTCGAGAATTCGTACTACTTTCCATGGTAGACCTCTTTCTTTGCTTTTAGAAATAGTTAGAGTCTTTAAGAGATGGGTTTAAGGGATTCTCATTATCTTTTAAAGGAAAGGTTATTAAGTGCTCAATGTCTGTCAAAATTTGCCTAGGTCAAAATGTTACGTCTACGGGAATTTTGGATTAGATTGATTTCTAGGAAAACTTCCGAAAAGGATTCGGGATCCGTAGCGTAATGGCATTGCACTAGTGTAGAGTAGCTAAGGGTTCAACATATCTATAGAAATATTGTCGACAATGACCAGTATTTGAAGTAGGCACGGCAAAACACCTAAGTATATGGCTGGCTTTAGACTCATAAGTAAAATTTATGACTTAACGTAAGTTTTTGATAAGTTACTCATAGGAGCATTTACATGTATATTAAACTAATGGTAATTAATGTTCACGGAAGTTGTTTGTAAGTTTAACTCACGTAAGTGCTCACAGCGACCACTACGCCCGTAATTTTATATGCGGTAAGATGGCTTCCTGTAAACAACGATTTGCTGATGGCGAACTTACGCGATTTTGTCAATAAAGACGAAAAGGCCAAAATAAACTGTTGGAATGGAAGTTGGCTTGAGAGAAACAATTCTCCTTGTGCTTTTGTTCTTTTAACGGCGCAATTGAATGTAGTTCTTAATTTTATACGAATGACAGCCAGATGACAGCAACCGACTTTAAATACGTATTGTAATAAACTAAAACGTTGAGGTTAGAAAGGATTGGACCGAGAATCAAAAAGGAGGGTGCTCATTTTCAAAAAGCTTTCTTCCCCCTGAAAAATAAACGATATCTCTTCGTTTCTTGGAATCAGAAAATTTTCGTAGTGGTAAATTTGAGTTCTATCTAGTGTTATTTTGTTACATTATTTCCGGGAGTTAATAATGTACTTATCCTAATCCATAAGATTTTACTTAATATAATAAAAAAGTAGTTTTAATAAAAAAAAAACGGCAGTTACCATTTATTACAGTAAGTATGTCAACTGATTTCACAAGCTGTGAGAAGGCTGTAAGTTCGCGCGGGCGTAATTAGATCTGTCAAAAACTTACGTGTCTTACGACTTTCTATAAGTTACGGTAAAAAAAGTAAAGGTAAAGGCAGTCTATTGTATAGCCCTACTACGACAGGGTATAAATTAATGCAAGAGACTTACAGTGTCGTTTACATTAGTAATTTTAACATAAGTCACTTACGTAAGTGACTTACAGGAAAAAACTTGCGTATCTAAAGGCAGTCTTTTGTATAGCCCTACTAATCGGAAAAAGTCTGTAGTCATTAAAAAAAATAATTGTGTTTACAAACTGGATCTCTTTATCATATTTATTTACTCGTGCATCGTTTAAATCGCACAGTACTTTTCATCGGAATATTATTTAATGCGATGTCTGAATATTATTTAATTATTTATTGCAAGTCTTTGTTCAGTCATAAATAAAATATTGTTTAAGAATCATCATCTTACCTGTGTTCTTCCTGCCCGCGCCAGCCCCCGCCCCAGGCAGTGAGGAGGGCGGCCCGTGGCTGCAGGTGGAGAGCGCGGCGCCCAGCTTGAAGCCGTCGTTGGGCAGGTTGCCTGCCCTGAAGGCAGCTGCGGCCAGGAAAGGCGGCAGCAGCAGGGCGGCGCCGCCCAGCAGCACCCAGCACCACAACATCTCGGCCGGTGCACCGACACCACCGGGCCATTCTAGTGCGGAGTAGCCTGTCAAATTATTACATATATTAATTAATGGTCAAATTCACTTCTGCGTCCAATATTACACTTCTTTCTTAACTTCTTTAATCTTTTTATTACGCTTACATCACCTCGCGTTCTTTCTGGATCACTAAATTTTGAACACGTTCATACATGATTTTCCACGCACACGCTCCAGGAATCACATTTCTATAGCATTTAGTCTAGTTTCATTCTTGCTCTGCCAGTTCCATGCCTCACTGGAATACATCAGGGTTGGTATCAGCACTCTATTGTGGTCTGCTAGCCTCGCTTCTTTGGACAACTTTTTTTACGACTACCGCGTTCATCCAACACTACCCAGATCACAAGGCCGGAACACTGAATAAAATCGGATTATGGATATGACGATACTTCAGTTATTTACTCGTACCTCTCTTTTAATCAGTATTGTTTTAAAGTTTAAAGGTCTTGCATTGTTTTTAACTCAACATTTTTATAAATACCTACCACTGTACGTAAAGTAACTGTAAATTGTATAAGCAAACATGTATTTAAATGTTTAGTATTTACGAAGCTACGTCGGGTGGATAACGCTTAGGATATTTACGAATATGAGTCCCGGCTTTGTGATCTAGGTGGTTTTGGTTCAGATCTGTATTAATTATTATTTTTATTTATGTGCGTTCACAATAAATTATTTGTTGCATTTTTTCGATAGCGGTATCTTTGCAGACGGAGAATTAGGATTAACAAAAAAATCTGTGTTAATCAATTCATAATCTTCTTTAATCCACTTAAATTAAAAAATCAAATCCCCTTGAGCTTTAATCGCAGCAAAGCGACTCATTCCAACTTTCAAAACACGAATTAATCCCCTCCGGACTTCGGGCCCATCTTAACTGTTGCAGAAGAAAATAACAAGGAAAATAAAAAGTTAATTTTCATCTCAGTAACGTTTCAAGTTGTTAAACTTTTAATTACCAACCAGTTACGTTGATATCTAATGGCCACTTTTGTAAAGTAAGAATGATGACGATCAGAGACTTAATCTAAATATGCCTACAATTTAAAAAGGAAAAATTTTTGACAAGTTTTACTTTCAAATAAAAGTAGTAGTTCGAATGAAGGACTTACACAATTTGAACTCCGTGGAAATTAGATCATTTTAAAGAACGCTTGATAAATTAGTACAAAAGAGTCAGAAATTAGGATATTAGAAAAAAAATTGAGTTGAATGCGTTCTTATTCATAAAAACTACTCTCTATTAACCTTAAAGTGTTATTATTTAGTGAACCTAATGCAAGGTACGGCATGAATATAAGCAGGCATATTTAAGCTTGTATAAGTATAAAAGTACGTACATAAGTATAAATAAAACTGCACTTAACACATCACTTGTGCGCTATGCCATCGTTTTTATTTAAAACTGCACTTACCACATCATGTGTGTGCTATGCCATCGTTACTATGTAAAACTTCACTTAACACATCATTTGTGCGCTATGCCATCGTTACTATGTAAAACTTCACTTAACACATCATGTGTGTGTAATGCCATCGTTACTATGTAAAACTTCACTTAACACATCATGTGTGCGCTATGCCATCGTTATTATGTAAAACTGCACTTAGCACATCATGAGTGTGCTATGCCATCGTTACTATGTAAAACTTCACTTAACACATTATGTGTGTGCTATGCCATCGTTACTATGTAAAACTTCACTTAACACATCATGTGTGTGCTATGCCATCGTTACTATGTAAAACTTCACTTAACACATCATGTGTGTGTAGTGCCATCGTTACTATGTAAAACTTCACTTAACACATCATGTGTGCGCTATGCCATCGTTATTATGTAAAACTGCACTTAACACATCATGTGTGCGCTATGCCATCGTTATTATGTAAAACTGCACTTACCACATCATGTGTGCCCTATGCCATAGTTATAAAACCAAAAAAAATCAAACCCTTCTTGGCTTGACATTATACAAATGAAAAAAGTTCTTTGTTTGATTTGATTTGATTTGAGTTAATTTAGAAGCATTAAAATATCAAAATCGAATTAAAATTAAAATAATTTCCCAACTTTAAACAGTTAAAATTTCGACAGTCCGATTCAAAAGTTGTTCGCTTTCTCCAATTGTAATCCCCACCATTCGCCTACCCCTCTACCAGCCTATCTCCGATGTTTTCTCCCTCTCTTATATGGTTTCTCTTTCCCTTTTGTTTATTGATGGAAGTTTGAGCTCCACCGAAACCGGTCGACGTGTGTACAACAAATAAAGCGGTGTTGAAAAAATAACTCTTTTCATCTACGAGTACTTATTCGCGTATATGCTTTTCAAGGTTTTCAGGATAATTTTGTTATTTTACTAAAAATGTTTTTTCAATAAATAAATAAATGTTTTTTTCATTCAAAACCCGAAGATCTTATAAGGAAGCTTTCACGTTGCACATGCTTTGTATTATTTGCTTACTCATTTGTTATTTTGAATTAATAGACAGAGAAATTGTTTGGATTTTTCTGCCCGACCATGGTGTGATGTGGATAACATGATGATTCAATAAAAACGCGCGCACCAACATAATATAAATGATTATTAGGATAGCTATCTTGCAATAAACCCTACCGATATAGTTTAAGCCTGTCATAAACTAGGGAATGGATGATAACCCTTAGAATTGGAATTATGATCCAATGATAGAATAGTCTTAAAATTTTTAGAGCTCATTTTTCTAGACCTTTCTCATCCTTATGGAACGAGGGGGTATTTTTCGTGTCATAAAATGTATTATTTTCTCCAGAGTTCGTCATTCAGACATAATTGGTTTCCTCGAAGAAAATAAAAAACCTTTTCTTAAATGTTCATGAAACGGTAGATTTGAAATTGGTTTTTATTTTCACTGTACAGAAATGAGTTCTTTTTATTCTTTATTTTACCGTTTTGAACGGAAGAATGGAACAGGATTAAGATTTGTGTGCGGGAACTGGAAAAAGATATTCAAGCTTTTGATCAAACAGTAATCAAAGTAACGATAAAGATAATATCCGGAAACGATAATATGTTTATAACTACAAATAACAATGGAGAGTAAAAAAGCAAATGTCAAATCAATGTCCAGTATTATTACTGCGTTCAAAGTAGTAAACTTATTAATAAAAGTGTGTTTATCTGAAGTGATCAGCCAGGTAAGTAGATATGTTTTTCTGTATCTGTTTGTGAACAATAAGTATGCTTTTCTCAATCTGCTTATAAATAATAACATTAGATTAACTAATTCTACGAAATTATAAGGATAAGCCATGTGAAAATTATAATAATACAAAATATATGGTATGGTTAAAACTGAAATAAAGTCATGTTTCGTCCAGGTAAAAAAAAAAATTTAGACACAAAATGGATTAAAGAACAAAAAAGACAATATTACAAAAAATTTCATAACATAAAATAAAAAAAACCTACTCGTAACACACAAAACCAATATAAAACACACATCACTCACAAACACACAAGATTGTATTTTAAATGTATTATTTTCTATTTAAATATTTATTTAGTATTTTGTATATTATAAAATGGAGGCCTCAGCACGGGTAAGCCACCCAGTGAGGCCAACATTACTGGATAACTATGAAATGTAAAAAATATTGAACCAAAAATAAAAAAAGTCTGCATCAACAATTTATCTTTCACGGTGTTTTATTTCAGTAGTATATTTTTTAAGGCCCCGTATTAGGCGTTCGAAGATGGTTTGAAAGGGAGATACGTAAATAGGAATTTTAGAGGGAGCGCGCTAATATTAAAAAACGACAATAATTAATCGAAAATGGTGAAAATATTTAATCAAACACCACTCGTTTGAGTTTGAAATAGAACAAAAATCTCTCGACAAATGCTTTAGTTGCACTTAAAGATACACTGTGAATTTTTTTCGTGCATATATCATATTAAATAACAAAATAAAACGTGTTTTTTATAATTTTCGGAGCTTACTTTACGATATTTTTCTATTGAGGGAATTTTATAAAACTAACGTTTAGGTATAACAAATTATCGTCAAAAATAATATACATTTTTTTGGAACATAAAAACTTAAAGAGTTAATAAAAATATTTAGATGATTTGCATAGCGCCGTTTGTGTGCGAAATCACCCCAAGGGTGCTGTACGTTGTAAACGAAAAAAATGTTATAAATCGGTAGAAATTGGGTATGCGGGGGCTTCATAATGTCCGTTTTTGTAACTTATTAATTATTTTACAGCTACTGACCGGTTATGTTAATAATAAATTAATATTATAGTAATAATAAATCAACAATATATTAATAATGCATTAACGTATATGAAGCAATAACACGTTGGATGTCTTCAAACAAGCTGAAGCTCAATCCATCTAAGAAAGAGTTTCTCGAGGGGCCACAAACAAAAGTCAACATTTCATAGACGATTCACCCATTACTATTTCCGGCAGCGATATCATCCCAAAAACAACAGTCAAACTTCTTGGTGTCAATTTAGATTCATACTTTTCGTTTATAAGTCAAATAAATAGGACTGTAAGCACCCTTTTTTCACCTAAGACAACTCAAGTCTTTCCGAAGAAACCTTCCTACAGAAGCAACAAAAGTACTTATAAACTCTTACGTATTCTCACGTTTTGATTACTTATTTATTTATTTATTTATTCATTCATTTAAATTTACACACAGTACAATATGTTATATACAAGATATAATGAAAATATATTTTGTGATTATTGATTATTGTACCTTATCAGGTCGAAATTATTGGTTCCTAACTAGGCAAATTGCCCGTTCCAAGAAACCAAAAAATATGTAAAAGTAAGTGTGTGATTTGTCTATGTCTATAATATATCTCATTAATGTTTTAATTTGTGATGTTTAATCGTTACAATCTTATGATAGAGTCGAACTTGAGCTGTTGTGTATGTTTCGAATGTGTATGATCAATAATTAGAATAATGGGAGATATATATAGTGTGTGATTAGTCTATTTATTACGTGACGTTTTTTAACATTTTTTCACATTCTCCTCTGCCCAGTCCAATCAACCATTTAGTTATTATTGGGCCTATGTATGAAATATTACAAGTTTTTATGTTTAATTCAGGGGGGATTTTGTTGTACAATTTAGGTCCCAAGTATGTGTGTGTCTTTTGGTACTTTGCCGTATTGCTCGTTGGGATCATAAGGTCATTTCTGGTGTGGCTTCTTGTGATGTGTTTATGGTCAATTTTATTAAAATTGTCTAGATTTTTATGTACATGGATAATAATCTTTTTTATATAGTTTTGACGAACATCAAGTACATTAAATTGTTTAAAGAGCTCATCGCTAGAGAACCTATATGGTTTGCGCATTATGACTTTAATTATTGATTTCTGGGCCTTCATAAGCGGATCTAGAATTGATCTTCCTGATGCTCCCCAGCCAATGCAACCATACATTAAGAGGGGGTTGCACAGTCCGAAATATATTTTTCTTAGATCTACTTGTCTAATTATGTTTCGCACTGCAAAGAAAATGTGAGTAAGTTTTCTTACCCTAGTTGTAAGATTGTCAATGTGATAATTCCACTTAAGATGATTGTCTATTATGACACCTAGGTACTTGATGTTTTTCACACATTCAAGATCTTCACAATTGCAGTTAGGTTCAGTATTATAGGAGTTACAGTCATGATTATGTGTTTTTATTGTGTGTGTTGTACTAGGTTGTCCCTTTATGGTTGAGCTGAATCTCATGTATTTGGTTTTAGAAGTGTTCAGTGTTAGTAGATTTTTGTTGAGCCATTGTTTTATCACGTTAATTCCACTTTCAGCAAGTTTGTGTGTGTCAGTCCAGTCATCTCCTTCAAAGATAGCTACCGTATCATCTGCGAATGTAATAATTTTACCACCGATTGGTAGCTCGCACAACTCATTGATATAGATTATAAATAGAAGGGGTCCCAATGTGCTTCCTTGTGGTACACCAAAGTTAGTGCCTAGTGAGTTACTCAAAGTTTTACCAGTTTTGAGTTGCTGGCTTCTACCTGCTAGGTAATTCTTTAGCCATTCGTATGGCATACCTACAATTCCAATATTTTGTAGTCTTTTGAGGAGTATTTTGTGAGAAATCGTGTCAAAAGCCTTGGCTAGGTCTAAGAATATTGCGATGTTTTTCTTTCCACGATCTATATTATTAGAAATATGTTCTGTGAGTTGTGCTATGGCGGCGTCCGTACCTCTCCCTGATCGAAAGCCGAACTGATTTTTGCTTAAAAGTTTTCTGTTCTCTATGTAATAACTTAATCTATTTTTAAAGATTTTTTCAATAATTTTTGAGATAGCGCTCAACAGAGATATTGGTCTATAATTGTTAACTTGGTTTTTGGGTCCACTTTTGTGGATTGGTACTACTATAGATTTTTTAAGATGATCGGGAAAAATCCCAGAGGAAAAGCTTTTATTGATAATGTTTGAAAGAGGCGTTGCTACATTGTGTTTAATGATTTTAAGTATAAATGTGTTTAGATTGTCAGGACCTTTAGAGTGTGTAGTGTTAAGACTGTCAATGATTTTTAAAACCTCTTCGTTTGTCGTAGGTGTGAGTTTAAATGAAAAAGGATTTTGTTTTGATTCTATTGACAATGCCAGTGAGTCTTCAGTTTCCTTGGTGACACTTAAGATGTTTTCTGCAAGCTTAGACCCAACCATCGGTATTGGTTTGTGTGGCACGCAATTATGTCCGAATCAATGATGGATATATTCCCAATTTGTAATTCGTTAATATTGAGTTCAGTTTTATGTTTAGTGTATGTAATTTGTTTAACGATTTTCCACATATTTTTGCTAGATGTATCTCGGTCGAGTTGTTGCTTATAGTACCGTTCTTTAGCATTACGCATAACATTTTTACAAATGTTACGGTACCTACGGTAAATCTGTTGTTTGAGAGTATCCTGTGGGTCTTTTGTCGCCAGTCTGTGTAAGTGATTTCTTTTGTGTATGGCTTTTACAATACCCCTGCTGATCCAAGGAGTAAGTTGTTTTTTTTTATGTGCAGTGAGATTATCTGTTGAATTTTTAGTTATGTACTTGTCGATTTTGTTAATAAATAAATTGAGTGCACTGTTAACTTCAGTCATTTCACACAAATCTTGCCATGTTTCACCATTCAGATCTTTAATTAGTCCCTCATAACAGATAGTTGATATACAGTGGTTAGTTTTTACTTGGTTTTTATGGGATGTGTCCGGAATGCTTATTGCTGTTGTGTAGTGATCGGTTATTGTATTGTGGATAATAAATGCGGTGGAGTCCGTAATATTTCTGGAATTTATGTGGTCTAAACATGACCTGCTATTACCTTGAATCCTGGTAGGAGCTTTAATATTTAATGCGAAGTTGTTTTCTGCCATGGCGCATAGGTAATCGTGACATTGTCTGTGTATATTTCCGTAGGTGTTGATGTTTATATCCCCCATTACTATTTGTTGTTTGAATTCGCTACATTTTTTAAGTTCAGATACGAGATTATCCAGAAATTCCTGAATGTCAGTGAATGATGGTGATCTGTAAATGGCTAAAATACATAGATGTCCATTAATTACTATTTTTAGACAGTTTGATTGACTGATATGAATTTCTTGAACTTGAGAGTGAATATCATCGCTAATGTAGGCTACCACTCCACTGTTTTGATTCAAATGTTGTGTTGTGTGGTATTCATGATAACCTGTAATTTGTTTTGCGAGATATGAATCATTCAACCTGCATTCCGACAGTATTATTATATGAAATCTCACAGTCATCTTAATACTATCTAAGAATAGAAGAAAATCGTCAAGATTTTCCATTGTGCGGATATTCTGATGTACAATATTAAATTTATTATTTCTCCAGTTAAATTCTTTGAGTTCATCAGTATTTATACTTGCATGGCGGGAGTTTGAGCATATTATAAAACAAACATTAGTGTAAATACTTGAGAGATGAGAGAAGAATAAATTATATCTAGTGTACAATATCATGGTGGTGGTAAGACTCATAGAACAAAAAGAAGAAACAGTCGATCTATATAATAATAATAATGATAAGTAGAGAGAGGGTACATTATTTTGAGTTTGTGTTATCTTGTCGAAATTAGCCAATAGGGAAAGTAAGAATACATATTGAGTGTTATAAAATAACGGATAAAAGCATATTATAAAGCAAACATTTCTGTACTGCAACGGCATTTATGCCAGTCTTCCAAAATATCAAATTGACAAACTTCAATCCGAGTTTAATGCAGCAGCGCGGCTCATTTCAAAATATTCACACATTTCAGAACACCTTCGTAACGTTCACTGGCTCAAGTGCCCTGAAAGAATCCAGTACAAACTGTGCTGGATGGTGTTTAAATCCATCAATGAAATGGCCCCACCCTACATCTCTGAACTGGGCGTCCCGGAAAACACTGGTCTGAGGCAGTCAACTCTTAGATCAGCAACATCATCAGCTGTAGGCAGACTGATGGAACTTAAGCGCAAGCCAAATACTAAGTTTGATGATCGCGCTTTCGAAGTATATGGGCCGACTTGGAATAAACTCCCTCCGGAATTAAGATCCATAACAAGTTCAACAGAATTCACGTCTATACTAAAAACTCACCTTTTTAAGCCGCCATACCCTTAAATTAAATATACCATTCCTGAGAGAAAGTCCAATTATATTTAATATTCCAATTATATCCTAAATCCTGTATCTAAATTTCGATAATAAACAATTAGATAATGCTAATTAAGTGTTAATCTCAAGTGACCTACCAGGTAAGTATTGTACTGTATATTATCTCCATAAATAGTTAGTAATAACATAGATCACTGTAGAAATGTATTATAAATTTGTACACCGCCCTTGGGGTGATTTTGCACAAAAAAACGGCGCTATACAAGTCATCCAATTATTATTATTTATTATTATAACAATCTTACCTAGGAAGCGTCTAACACTCTGTATCAAGATGTAAGACTGTCCCAGCACGGCCAGCAGTCCATACCACAGCGACCACAGTGAGTTGAGATGGGTCCCTCCGCAACACCCGTTACTCTTCCTCTTTCTGGTCCCCGGTGCTCCTGTCTGCGTGGACACGGCCACCAGGGGTTGCTTCTGTCCTATACCCTGGCTGACAGTCGTCGACTTCTTCGGGTTTGAGATCATCTTCTCCTGCGAGTTGTTCATCAGGTCGTTGTTATTGTCATACGTCATTAGACTACCTGTCAATGACATGTCGCCAGTATAAGATCAGTAAAGTTGATGAAACAATGATAAAGTTTAATTGTATTTAGTTGGACTGGATGTTATTTTGTTTCGCTGGGTGTTATTCAGGTTCGCGTTGCGTTGTTTTATTGCTGAAGTTGTTGTCGCGAGTTGCCATAGTTGTTTTTGTCGTTTCGAATTGGTTGTCGTCAACTGGTATACCTGAAACAAGGGAATTACATTTGTTAGTTTTTCACGAAAATTACAATACAAGATTATTATTTCCTTTATTTGAAAAAAGTGTCTTATAGCTTTTAGGTAGTTTAACTACAAATCAGAAGATTTGCTACATAATAATTCGTGTAGTATCAGCATTGATCTTTACAGCGACCATTTTATAGTGGTTTTTTTTATTTATTTAAGGAGAAAACACAGATACAGGCAGTAATTAAAAGATAATTTTGTAAAAAGATAACTAGAGAATTCGCCTGCATCCTAACTATTTCTCACAGATTGACTGGTAGATAACAATTTCAAATATTTTTTTACATGTAAATAGGGAAAAAGTATAAAAGAAAATTATTTTGTTTATAGATAATGCTCAGATATAGATAATGTTTGGTGACATGTTATATATTCCTACACGGAGAAAACTTACTGATATAAATATTGCTAATTTATTAAAAATCTGGTCAAATTACTCACATTTCTGTTAAAAAACGGGACAGCACGCCTTTAACTAATGAATTGACAGATTTCCTAACCAACTAATCAGTAAAACACGAATATGTTATGAGGCTGTCGGAATTGGTGTTTATAAAAAATCTAATATAAAATCGCATTTCATTTATCATCCTCGCATTATATTTTTCAGGAAAAACGCAGCTGCATGAACACGTTTTCCAATATATACTGAATGTAATAGTATTTTATGACGAAGTGGCCTTTAGTAATACTTATTTTTCTGTATTTTTGTGGATATGCTACCGAACATATTTCTGTTTATTTTGTTTCACGGTTTTCTTTTGAGAGTTGTCAATTTTATCTTCATTGATTAAATTGATATAAAAGAGTTGCAAAGTCCCCGTAAATCCATATTATTATTCAACACATTTTGATTTATCTACGTCCTGTAACTTACATTCATGCTGTGTCATAAAATAAATAATAATCTGCAATATTGAGAAATGAATGTGATTTTAAACCAAATAGGAAAATATGCAGTCACCAAAGATGTTTTCAATTAAAGATTTCGATTGAATAAACTCTCTGTAACACCTTAAAATTCATCTAAGTTTATTTATTTATTTAATTTATTTATTCATTTTCGGGAAATCGACAGTTTACATTTAATCAGTTTGTACATAAGTATTATATAGTAAAATAAAACCAATTATGGATTTCCTCCTTGTGACTTTAACTGAGACAGCATAATATGGAATAAGTTATTTAAATTTGTGAGAAAGGAATATGAATTAAAAAATTTATACAAAAAATAGATTATATAAAACGAAAAATTTACAAAACAATAGAGACATAAACATTATTCACAAACCATCAGAGAAATATTACTGTATGGACCTCTTGTATTTGGTAAGTTCGCAACTGAAAATATCAACCTTGGATAATACGCTATTGTAATTATTGCATAGTCTGTTCAGGCAAGAATTCTGCTTATTTAGCACGTACATAGTTGTAAGTGAATATTTCTCCATGTAATAAGCAACGGAAAGGAGCATGGATGTTTTATCTTTATACACAGGTAACAATAATAACTTTTCCGAGTTGTTATGCCCGTCTAGCTGTAACTGTTATGTTATTTCAGTGGCTCGTATCCCTTGCAACATGAGTCCTGATTTATTCGAGGCTAACGACCTAATTGCTAAGTACGTAACTTCGTGTATTTATTTCACTTTGTATGTTGTATGATATTAAGTTACATGAATAAAACATGAGCTGAAACACGATGTCCGCACTTGCCAAGCTAATAAACATTCAATAATCCTTATGCCAGTATTTAATGTGGTAAATAAAGTTAAATGTTATAATACGGATGTTGTGCGAAATAATTCTTACGATTCGAAGCACAGTAGAATATTCGTATCAGGAGTGCTTAGAGACTGGTTTGAATGGGAGAAAAAGTTGGGGAATTCGAGGAAGACTTAACGCATTATCTCTACAATGGAAAGAGATACGGAGTCGAATAAAAATCGATATATTGTAGTTTTTTAATAGTAACAAAGTGGCACACAGTAGTAAATGGTAGAAAAATTCGGGAATGTCCGAGGAAGAAGTGGCACGATCAAGCGATACAAAATAGTGATTTGTTTTTGGGGTATTATGCCGTGTTGCGCTACCTCCTTTTTGTTGGTATTACACATCTGTCCTGATGATGGACACTGCAATGCTGTCCAAAACGTTGGATTTGGAAGGAGGTAGCGCAACACGGCATAATACCCCAAAAACAAATCACTATAATACTTTTGGCCGTGAAAATCTCAAATCATACCAAAAAACTTACGAAAAGGAAATTCATTTTTTCATAATTTGAAATAGATATTTGGAATAATATAATTTCCAAAAATATTAAATAAAAAACGTTTTCAGGTGCACTAGAATTAACAACCTCAAAACATTACTCCAAACTATTCATAGCCCCGAGCAACGCCAGTTAGTTTTTTTTTATAAAAACTGAAAAAGTATTTTGTAATAAAATGTTCTAAATAAGTTAGTTTGAAATAATCCAGTCCAATCACTGCGCAGGAAGCGATGTTGAGGGTTATATTTTCAGTTTTATAGTAGTAGCTTGTTCTCCGAGTTAGAGAATGTATTTTTGAATAAATATGTATTTTTTAAATTACTTCCCGATTAATTTATATTGTGTTGACCGATCTTGTTTTTTGATATTATTTGTGATTATTAAGTTATTTAAACCACTGCAAGTGCATTGGTATTTTCATACTTTGATATTTAAAAAAATCTCTACATTACTCTACTATTTTCTTAATAATACTCGTGAACTAGTGGATTATTAATCAAAACCATTGAACGCATTATATTCAAACAAATTATTATCCTACTTGCATATTTTTTTACTTTCACTCCACACAGGAGGCTCTGAGGAAACTAATTTCCTGCAGGGCCAATGTTATCTTTGGAGGTGCTGCGTGGAAAGTCTTTTTAAAGAAATGAAGAAGCGGAAGTTCTGGTAGGAAAAGGCTATGAGAGGTTAAACACTTATGAATCCATCCCTCCCACTGCGGTGCAAGACGATGGATCGTGAGGAGAGTCAGACTAGAGAGGTAAAAGGGTCTCTCTCAAACAATCTCCCCAGATAAGGGAACCCCTGCTAAGTCACCAAATGTAACGAACCATCTTCTTTGATGTGGTCCTCGGGGCGGTGATACCCATATACCAATTTGCAAAAATTGTAGAAAATTCATAAACCATTAACAAAGGTTTGAGTTTCATTGGCTCGATTGAAACTTCCACCCTTTATCTGAAACAGGATATATAGATACATATCTCGCTGCGCTTTTCCCAACTTGATTATTTATGTTTCCCAAGGGAAGAAGTTCCACCCTCGTTTAAATGCAGAAAAAGTCTCCCACTTACAAAACAAAACTTTCCAGCTACTCACGAAACCGCTAACAACGTTTTAAGGCTCTTAATTGCTTTGTACCGTGTCGCTGTGCATAGAAAAAAACCATAACACAAAACGTTTAATAGACGTGTGTCATTTCTTGTATCTAATTGACTAATGTTTCATGTGAATAAATGTAAACGTTAAATAGAATTGCGAAAATAAAATAACGAAGGTACCTACCTAACGTGTTGATGTTTAAAGGAAAATTCTGAATACATTATAGTTTCACTGCCGATGAAAAGTTGCATATTCGGAGGATGTGGTAGAATACGTTTAGCAATAAAAGTAGGTCCAAGAAATACATTGTGATGTATGCAGGATGCGCTTTACGCACAAATAAAATATTAACATGATATTCAAAGAGTATCACATTATATTGTGAGCATCACACATTTCAGAACACCTTTGTAACCTTCACTGGCTCAAGTGCCCTGAAAGAATCCAGTACAAATTGTGCTGGATGGTGTTTAAATCCATCAATGAAATGGCTCTACCTTACATCTCTGAACTATGCGTCCCGGAAAACACTGGTCTGAGACAGTCAACTCTTAGATCAGCAACATCATCAGCTGTAGGCAGACTGATGGAACCTAAGCGCAAGCCAAATACTAAGTTTGGTTATCGCCCTTTCGGAGTATCTGGGCCGAAGGCTTGGAATAAAGTTCCTAAACTAAAAACTTACCTTTTTAAGCTGTCATACCTTTAAATTAAATATACTATTCCTGAGAGAAAGTCCAGTTATATCCAATTTCCAGTGACGTCCTAAATCCTGTAATTACTGTATCTAAATTTCGCTAATAAAACATTAGCTAATGTTAATTAAGTGTTAATCTCAAGTGACCTACCAGGTAAGTATTGTACTTTATATTATCTGCATATATAGTTAGAAATAACATAGATCAGTGTAGATAGGTATTATACATTTGTACAGCGCCCTTGAGGTGATTTTGCACAAAAACGGCGCTATACAAATCATCCAAATATTATTATTATAGTAATATTGGAGCTTTCTTCTTTGTATAATGTTGCATAGAACAAATTCCACATTGTTGCAATGCGTTAAATTACTATCTACTAGGAACCATTACCGTCCAGCATATTTTGCAATATTACTCAGTTTCAATGTTTAGTTTGTTAAATGCAGTTCAAATGCAGAGCGCACTTCTGGCGAGTTTTCTCAGGCTGCCAGTCAAAAGGGTAAAGATTTTCGGATTATAGTCAACCTCCGATAGGAGAGAGGATGCTAGAAGAAGAATTAATACTAATTTATTGAGATTTTCGTAATTATTATCATTTATAATTTGTAATCCGGTTAAAAACGGGAATGCATGTCATTAACGAATAAATTGATAGGTTTCCTAGTAAACGTTTAGTACATACGAATGTATTATCACAATGTCGGAACGTGTGTTCATAAAAATCGTAATAGTTCCGCATTTCCTTATTTAATTTCAATTTTTTTAATTTGAACGCTCTGATGGGCTTTTACATGATTTACTGCATAATACAGAGCCATCAGAATATTTCCATTTTTAAAACAACAAAAAAAAATTATTGAAGACAATATTAGCGATTTCTGAACGAAAATCTGAAACAGAAAAATCAGAAAAGGATACTTGTATCCTTTTCTGATTTCAGAAATCGTTAATATTGTCTATCGGCTTTCGTTCAGAAATCGCTAATATCGTCTTCAATAATTAAATATTACAATTTGAGGTTTTACTCAATAAAGTTATCAAAAAAAAAAAAAATTAAATAACCAAAAACTTTAAAAATTGTGATTTTCATGGTACATATAATTTTCCATTTAAATTTACATAATAAAAGAAAAAATAAATGAAACAGTTTTAAAAGTGCATAAGGCTTAAAAATAATATAAATGAAAAGAACGAGTTGATAATACGTATTAATTATTATATATTATCAAGGTGCATGAATAAGTTTATTAAGGATTTACTAAAATTTATCAGGAAACGCCTGCAATCTTGTTTTTAAACGGATTACCAATAATTTGAAAATATTTTGGGATCCATGCAGGGATGATAGACAACAATTAGGCATTATCACTTATTGTGGGTGGTAGAACGCACAGGCTAAAGTGACAAATGCTAAATTACGACCGCAACCAGTAAACTAATTAACGCTATCATACTCCGTTCCTGACACGCATTTTAACTGGAAGAGTAATGAAATACAGTCCATGGTGCTGTTTAATTTGAACAATTAACATTCGTGCATCTGAAATGTGGCTGCAGTGGATAACACGTAGTGCAAATTAATTGAACGGACGCGATAGGTTAATAATATAATACATGTTTTATGTTTGGTTAATTAATCAATATTAAATGCAATCCACACTAATGGTGGTATTTAGCATCGTATATAGGTGTTGATTAAAATGGCATTGTTTTTATTGTTACTTTGGTATCGTGAGAGTGATTAGTCAAATAGTCAGCTAAAGAGGTTCAAAATTCTATGGTTTACAATGGGTCTCAGAGTGATAATTTTATTGTGTTACAGACTTGTTGTGTTCCCTCAAACAGTTCTCCAACTCGTCGTGGAAGGAGATTATGAAGAATAAGTTCTTTGTGTTAAATCAGGGATTTATTATATACTTCGCGTATTACAATGGTGACTCGATAGTCGACCTAACTAGGAGCTGGCTAAATGAGATCTAAAATCACCAAGTTTGTCTGGGGGCATTTTAACTGGCCCTGGCGACTACTGGCCACTAGCTGCCATCTTGCGGACTTCCGAGCAAGCTCCTTTCACTGCCCTCTATGAGTGCATCTGTGAAGCTCTTAGCTAACTTACTTCCCAACAAGACTGGACAGTACTATGTAAGGAATGCTACATATCTCTACACACTACTTCAGTATAGTCACTCCAGTTACAATATTACTAGATCGGGTTCTTCTTTAATGTATCAGCCGGTGAATAGCAGAACATCCTTTCGACAAGGGAGTTTTTCTTATAAAGCTCCTTCGCTTTATAATATGCTCAGTGAAAATATAAAAAAAAAACTAGTGGTTTGTTAAATATCCCAGTTTTAATAAACGTTAAACCATTATGAGAAAATGCTGCTTTCATTTAACGAATCATTTGAAAATTAATTATGAAATAAAAGTTTAAAAAGTACTGTTCTCGGAATCTCAATGAAATAGATTCATGAAATAATGCATAATGGAGTGGGCAGATATCTTGCAATGAAAATACTTTGCGATTCGTTTACGTAACTTTGTCATAAAAATGCATAACGCAATAAAAAAGCTTTCCAGTCGGTGGAACTGACAATGCCTAGACAGACGTAATGCAGGAATACAAATTGCACCCCTCCACCCCACCCATAAAGGGGGTGGGTGGAGGGATGATCGGGGATGAAACACAAATAGATTTGAATTCGCTCCTCGCGAACCTACCAAGGCTGGGGAGGTTTTATTGGTATAGGGATGGTTTTGTGAGAAGACGTATGAATTTCTATAATGTTCATGTTCTATCAATAGAATAAGAAGAATCTCGGTTTGGGGATTAATGAAAGCATTTTGTATACAGATCGAAATATCATAAATGTTTTATTAAAATACTCTGTACACAATTGCTGTGTGCCACACAATTCGCTCGTGATTCTACGACGCAGAGTGTTGTCTTGCACTTTACAAATATCGCATAACACTTTGAATATTGGAAGTGCATATTGGCTGGCATATTACATGCATAATGCATAGATAATACAATAGAAAATCTCCGCATTATAAGTTTTCAATTCCGCTAAATTCAATTTCTATTCCAATCATTTTCAAAAAATTTCTCCTTAAAAATGAAGAATAGTCTATAAGGTGGAACCTTTTTTTCTTGATTAGAAAAGAATCACGAAATGATGCATTTTTAATTAACCCCCATTACCTTTCCGCTACTGCTACCGCCATCCAGAATGTATAAATCATCCCCACCCTGTAGAAACTTACCCCTAACGTGGGGTGGATTGTGAAGTGGCGAGAATTAATTATTCGGTGGAATAATACCTATTGTAAAATCGTTATTTTCATAGTCAAACACTCCAGGCTAAGTGAATAGGGTACAAGCGGCTTTGCTCTTGGGGAGACATCTTATGGTGAACGTTGCATTTTGATAGGGAAGTTTTGATGACGTTTTAATTGCGCGGTTATATTAAACATTAAATGACGTAGTATTTTTATGCGAAAATAAATCTTGTGAGTAGCACCTTTTCTGCACTCTTCGTATATTCTGAGCTCCGCGGCGAAAATTACATTTTCAAAAGCTAGTTTTAATAACATTTTAATTACGAAGTAATAATTCAATTTAAAGTGATGTTGAGCGGCAATTATTAAGGGAGATGCATCTTGCAATCAATATCAGTTTTAAGCTCCAGGGAAGGCATCTTGCGGTAGTGAACGTAGCATTATAATTATGATAGTTTCGAAGTCACTTTAATAGCCGTGCTTAAACAGTTTTGATCGCCGTTTCACGGTTAAATTAAGCGGAAAATTATCAATATATTCATTCTGGAGAAATCCATTCTTGGAATCAATTATAACATTATCAGAAAAGCTAAAGGATTGGATACTATTTAGTTTTTTGACTACAAATGTATATTAATATTACAGCGGTAGAGATAAATTACATACAGAAATTTGAAAATCAAATGTGAAAAAACATTGCATCAACTCATTTACAAGCGAAAGCATTTTCCGTAGAAATATACAGTAAATAAACACGAATGAAACAGCATTTCAGTGATTGATGTCCCTGAAACAGTGAAATTTCAGACTGAAAGCATTTTAAATTAATGACTGAAAATTAAACCGTTAGTACTTCGTAATGACAGGAGAATTACAAATGATGAAATGTTTAAAAGCAAGTTTTTGCAAATGCTCTCACTCTGCCGAGAGAACTTAACTTAAGAGTCATAACGCTAATTCCTCGCAGAAGGATGCAGAGGAACGAATGCCACAAAACGTTTTCTTCATTCACCTTCGAGAATCATCTCTATGTCATTAACAACTTATGTTATTTCGGCTTTTTATTTTCACCATTCTTTGTTCATTTACAATTAGTCATACATGTATATTGTAATTTATGAGGAGGGTATAGGTACCTTTGTCCCGGGAACCATTCATTGGATAATCAACACCTCTAAGTCGCCCCAAGTAGTTCGCTACATTTGGCAACTGGGTGATGATTGTTTAGGTCTTGGTGGCGGATGCTTCTGCCCCAACCGTGTGACCGACTAGATTTACAGAGATTGGTTGACGGAGATCTTTCTACCTCTACAGCAAGACTGTCTCGACCCGTCGCGCAGTGGGCTGAAAATCGCCTTTCATAGACATAGAGACTTGAATTTTCAAGGGTATTTTTTTTGGCTAGAAATGGATTCTGCTGATCATTACTATGCTATAAAATTTCGTACAAAGCAATTGCGTGTACAAATGAAGGAGTTATCATTTTTTTAAGAAAAATTTGTATGACACTGACATTAAAAATGAGGCTAAAAAATACTCAATTATTTCAAAGGCCAAGACGTATTCTACTCGCAGTATTAATTAAAGCATCTGAAACATTTCTAGACGACCAAATTTTCAAATCAAAAACACATGATTTTATATTACTACGTATGGCATCGCCTTAAGAATATACCCATATTAAGAAATATATTTTTAGAATCAGTGATAGAATAAAGTTGTTCAATCTTCCGTAATAAGGTGAATAATTAAATACCACTCTCTGGCGCTGCCATTAAAACTTATAAAACAAAAGTAATTAAGTAGATATTATATTCTTTATGAGAAAAGAATAAAAAAGTTCCTAGAATATGCATTGTTCGCGTAACTTGAATGGAGCATAAATCAGGAAATCACTAAGAATTAATTATCCAAATACAGATGATAGCTCCATTGTAATTTTACATTTATTTTTGTTTTTACAAGCGTCATTTACGAGGAATGAAGATAGACAACTTTTTTTGAACATTTAAAAACTGTAAACACACGGAAAGAATCTGACAATATCAGTACGTCAAGATCAATATCAATATTTGTTTAAACACGTGTTCCACCGTCCGCATAAAACATTCGCTTTTGGCCGATGCTTTATTAGGAACTCTGTTAATTCATTCGTTAAATGCCTGCAGTCCCGTTTTTAACAGCCCAGTCCTCTTCGTATACTTATATCCATCACGTTCTGAAATATCAGGGTTGTGTTGTTGATTATTGGTTGATTTCTTGATAGATTAATCCAAACCAAAGTACTACTAATGTAGTGTATATTATATATAGGTATTTATTTATTCATTTTTAACTCCCACTCGCCAGGATTTGAACACGCGATCTCCAAGCTAGCTAGTCGAGAGAGCCTTACCTCTCGACCACAGATGCAGTCATTTACGGACATCCATATTTACAGCTGTTATTTACGGATATCAAAGAAAACAATTAAATATCCCAAATTTATTGACTTTGTCATCTATTAGGTGCAATAGCCACATCCATATAAATAAGGTTTACACAATATATTTTTTACTGTCTCAGTACGAATTATCCTGCATCGTGACAAGCTAGTTTACAAATATATTATCTGAACAACAGGTACTCTTTTCAATAAGTTTAATTTTGTCTATGGATAAGTTTTTTTATAATTCTGAAGCCAATATATTTGACAGAATTAAATCAGATTGGTATTGGTAACAATAAGTTAACTAATTATTGTACGGTCGTTGTTGATGATCCATGGTTTAGTCGAGATTTTTTAATTGTCTTGTGTTGTCTGGTGCGTTTTTTATATATTTAAGTCGCAATGTGCTTCAAATTTCCTTGTCCAAGTGTTATATTAAAATTCGTTTTTTTTTTTATTTGTAAGAATCAAATTGCACATGTCCCATTAAAACCCAGCTGGGCGTAAAATTAAATAAAAACAGATTTTTTTAGTAGAAATACACATTACTACCTCTAAATTTAACATCATTAAAAAACTTATAACTGTTTATTTCGAACACCGAAAAATAATTGGAAATTGTCAAATATTTAAAAAAAACTCTGCTCCACCTCGTTGAGATGACATTAAGTTCACTTTACTCTATTTTGTTATATTCTATTAAATCGCTTGCATACGAGCGCATTATGGACATGACTGAGTGCTTTTTCAGTTTTTCTGCTCGGCTGAGGGGGGTTTTCTCTCAGCGGGGGCTTTGTGACAACCCTTAACCACACTCACCTGTCGTTGCAGCCCCTGCGTCTCTACTTCCCCTACCCTTTCCTCTTTCCTTCTCCATTTCCAACCCCAGCCCTGCGCCAGACTAACCGCTCAGATCTGTCTATAGAAGAGTAATCGAAAGCGACGAGATAATAACCGTTTTCAACGGGAGTATGTCTGGCCATTTCTCTAATGACACGAAAGTGAAGTGGTATCGATGGAGAAAACATGAAGGAAAGAAACTTCTCACAAATTTATGTGTTATATACGATATCGTTATTACGATATCGTGAAATTTTTAGAAATGGTGAATGTATTGTATTATTGTATTTTTACTCCAATTAAAATCAAATTTATCACTAGAGTTGTTATTTACGAAAATAATTGAGCTAAGTTTGTTAGGTTTTGATCACACTAAACAGCCAACGACCTGAAGCTTTCACAGCCCATGAAGATAGTTAAATCGTTTTAAGGTTATTATTTTTTTAATGATAAACTAATGTTTAGGTGAATGTTAAAAACAGCTGACCGGCAATCAAAAGATTGCGGGCTCAATTCCCGTCGGCAGTATTTATTCTCTCTCAGGATATTTTTTCTATTTGTGTTGGTGTTTCAGTTGAATAATTATTGCTTGTAATAATTTGTTATTTTTAAGGTTTTTCGAGGAAGACTTTTTAGTTATTTTCCAGCTTTTGCAAAAATTAGGCGAGTATTGTTGATAAACGCTTGTACCATAAGACTATTACTGAATAACCTCAGAAATATCATGAAATCACGGTCTAAATTGATTAAAATAGTATTTACTGAGTGTATTGAATATTATATTTTTGTAATACCTACATCAACTGTAAAGCTCCCCTGAGGTGATATCTCACAAAGGCGGCGCCATACAAATTGTCCAATATTATTATATAAGAGTACCAAATCGACACACTAGGAGCAAGGACCTTTTTCACAAACAAATTCGGAAGCAAACTCGCCAATTCCTTGCCTGCATAGTTAAACAAATGAATATACATACAAACGACATATATAACAAATTCTAAGTTTAAAACATACCTAAAATTTTTGACGACAAATTATTATTTATAATATGTTATCCTATTTTAAACCTTATGAAACCCTTGTTTATTACTGACCCCTATGTAAAAAATTGTAACAATTTCATAGACCCAATGTAAAAGCCCCATGGGCGTATAAAAGAGTAAATAGATAGCAATAGGTACCTACTCCTTAGGATAGATAAGAAACAATATTCGTTAGGCCCACTAACTTCTCTATCAATACAACAAAACACACTCAAAACTGGCAGGGCTTTATTTTAAAAATTCACAACAAATTGACAGCTGTCAACATTCAACGAAAACGCAAGGTATTTAAGGGAGTAGGCATAACAAACAGTAATTTGCGAAAAGAAATCTGTCTTCTTTCTGGACATTGATCTCAAAACCATATAGCGATTAAAATAATTGTTTTTTTTTAAATTTAAATAAAATGTTTAAATTACAGAGTACCTGCCATTATTTTGTAACTAGCACATTGGTTGGTGCATCAACCCGCCCACAAGACAAATTGGATCCGAACCGCAAATGTTTTCTCATAAATAAAGAATTCTGGGGAAAAACGGCACAATAAAAATGCATCTGGAACCGAAGCGAGTCGAATAAGGGAAGACGGGAATTGATGAGTACGATGGGGAACGGAAGCGTTAAAGAAAAAGTAGTGAAGCTTTTTTATCGACGCTATATCGGATAAGTTGTGTCTGCATTGTAAACAATTTACGCGACACTAGGAAGAATTTAACATGGATGACGTTGAGAGACGTAAGTGTATTTTTACTTGAAAATTTTGAACAGTGTGAACTGTGTATTTTTTATGGTGAATAGATTCTATCTTTCTGGTGTGGAGTTTATTAATATCAACCTTTTCTGAATCCTTCCAATTAGGTTTTCATTCATGAAAACAAATTTGTATTTATTATTTTTTAATGATAAACCAATATTTATTAGACAAGGTTTTTTATGGATAGCACAAAAGATAACAAATTATTGCTTATAATAATTTTTTATCCTTTGTGCTATGCATAAAAAACCTAGTCTTGTAAAAATTAGTATATCATTAAAAAATTATTATAAGTCAAAATATTTCAGCAACAAATGTAGATATAATATGTCTCGACGCCATCTAGTGGGAAATTTAGCACTTACAAAGCCTTTCCTACAAAATAAAGTTGGTTGCTTACAGGTGAAAAAATATAATAAGCAGTAATTGTTGATTGAAGTACTAGTAACTACATACATATTGAATTATTTGGCGGGTTGGTAATAAACCGACGTTGCTCAGTGTTCCACCAGTGAACGGACATCGGAATGTGTGGGTTTATTTCCCGTCGGCGGCATTTATTTTTACTCGGGAGATATTTCCAGTTTTTATAGATATTTCAGGCGACTAATTATTGCTTACAATAATTTGTTAAACATATATTTATTGATATTGTTTTTAATTTTTAGTTATTGTGACAGCTGCGTTCAAGGCCATTTATCAAACTGTTGTTATGCAATATTGAGAAAAAAATATTTGAATTTATATTAAATTAACATTATTAAATTTGATTTATTTTGAATTTTAAAAACAGTTAAACAAATACTTTGAAGTCAGAAAGACATAAGCACATCTATAACTAAGTTTTTTACACGAGTAAAATAATTGTTAGTATAAAAATAATTACAGAAGCACTAATTAAATTCTTAAAACCAGGTTTTAGCCACTCTAAAACATGGCCAAAAAAAATGTTTCACAAATATTAAATTTTATTTCAACATAAATTGGGACACCTCCAAATTAATGAACGAATATTCAAAAATGTTCATACAAAGAAAGTGTTTAATGCAAAGCGTGGCTATTTATATTAAAATAATACGAATAAAATTTTATTTATTTAGTCATAAATTTAACGGTTTCAGAAATAGCTTGAAAAAACAGGGACCACCTTTTCCTAAATTAATATATTCCTATTTTATGGCGAGTGAACCACACTCTTCCTTGAGCGGCTTAAGTTATTTTCCTTTGGCGTAGACAAGCCAAGTAGGTCCTGGTATTCAGAAAAATATGCAAACTATGAAGGCTTTCAAGTATGTTGCAGGTAGACTGTGAAATTACTTTTCATGCTCCTTGGCACAGCTTAAATTACTTGAAAAAGTGTAGTGAATATATCATTTTTAATGCGGTTGGAATTATAATAGTAAGACAAAATCTACCCTTATAAAGTCAGGTGGTTGTTACGATTCACGATCAACACTTTATTAATAATTTGTATAATTAGCTCTTTTTGTGGCGAGAAAGAGCTGAGGGAAGTCTATTCCAGATGAGCAGGCCTGTTACACGAAAAGAGCGATCATAGTAAACGGCTCGATTTGACCTAGAAAATTCGATTAGATGATTATTTACATCTAGATCTGCTGACCTTAGAGTAAGCTATCTATTGCTTAAGTGTTGTCGGACACATAGTTCCGATATAAAGGCAAATAAAATAATTAAATAAATAAGTCATCGTGTATATACATACGTAAAATTAGACGAGATTAATTTATTAAAATAACGGTATTTACTGGTCTGGTCTGATGGGTTGTGAAGTGGTAGACAAGAATTAAAATATTTAAAAACGAAAAAAAATCATCCTGCTTATATTTGTGTTCGCAAACTTCCAAGAAAAACTTCCAAGTATGTTCTTATTAGTGCCAGGAGTGTTTGGAGAGAAGTTTGAATGGTAGAAGAATTCCGGGACGCCCGAGAGATAGTTAACTCAATATCTCTGCACCAGGATGAGATACGGAGTCGAATTAGTCGACGTATTGTAGTTTTTTAACAGTAACATTGTGGTATACAGTAGTGTATGGTGGAAGATGTTGGAGATGCCCAAGAAAGACATTAGCAATAGCGAAGGATTGCGGGGTCCACTGGTGTGATATAAATTAGCACACGGGGATAAACTTAATAAAAATATATAATTTAGATACTTGAGGCAATCACTCAAATAACGGTTTGAATTTTTAAGGTACTTGTAAGTTTAAAGAGGTTGTATTACGATTTTGTGCAAGTGACGTTGGAAATGTCAATGATGAATGCAGAATCGTTAAGCAGTTGGGTAGCTCTGTTGATTGGCGCGTTCCGATTGGCAGAAGTCCTCGCTTTCGGAGCATAAAAAGGTGCAAGGGATCTACCACGAGTATACGTTCTGAAGAACACACAAGTTAACCTCTTTCAACATAGGTAGATTAAGTATATTTTCGAAGGAAGCAAATACTTTGGGGTGTGACATATTGAATGAAAAAGACATACACTTAGTAAGACACCACTTTATTTTTTAATCAATAACGATAGCCAACCGGGTTTCGCTTGTCCCAAGCTTCATCAGGGCTAAATATCAACTAAAGCTAATTAGATACAGGCACATATATATATATATAGGTAAATGAAAACAATGAGTGAAAGAGATACAAAACAGATAGAAAGAGATGCAAATAGAAAAAGTGGAGATAAATTATTAAGGACGAGGAGGAGGGAGGGGGGGGGGAAGGAAAAAACATTTTCAGCGGCGGAATAAATTTAATATGGGACTATCAGATAAATTAATTTGGTTATTTATTATATTTAAACTATTATTAACTACTTTTTTTAGATTAAGTATAGTTCCACAGATTAACTCAAAAAAGTGAAAATTGATTAAAGTGATAATGTTAAATAAAAACTGTCAATGTTAAATTAATGTTGACGAATTAATTATTGTATTCATAATTAAAGCATATATTTTTTTTATACTGTAATACACCGATTTTTAATATTTTTTTTACGTAAATGAATGTTATATTTTAAAAATAATGTGTAAGCTTGACTTTAATGCCACCGTGTCTTAGCGTTGCGAATATTTTTCACTCTGTCGACACCTTTCATAACTACGCAATATAACATAACCATCATTTACTGAGGTAAGTTTAATCCAGTAGCTTGGCCTCCTTAAATTGTTGGATCGCTCAGCCGTCACTTTTCCGTTGGAAATAGCTTAGTTGTGTGTTTATGCAGTGTTTAGCCTTAATTTCGGCTCAACAGATCAGTAGGATTGGGAACAACGGCCGATGGTGTCGTTACCGAATCATATAGTAGCGCATCGACAATGTTTAAGATACTATAATGGTTTCGCAGGCCTGATGAAAACGATACATGAAACAGAACAAGAATACAGTTACGTGCGCCGTGAGTATTGAAGAAAGGTACAGCGGAGTTTACTTTAGCGGGACAGATATTGGATATTTCCGAGTGATATATTTTAATCAATTCTTATTAATATATTAATAGAATCTCAATTTTTTCTAGAGGGATTCCTCGGGAAGTAACTAATTCATCGTCTACAAAAATAAAAACTAGTGCTTCCCGCCCATCTTATAGTTGAAAAATCTTTATAAAATTTGCAAACCGTTTTACATAAGATCTTTAATGATAAAGTCCTATTTTTATTAATCTTAAATATAAATAACTTGCATTTCTGGGAATCACTCTAGAAAAATTTAAGATTTTAGTAATACATACATACATCAGAAATAATTAAAATGTGAGCGTCGGGGCAATTCCCGCTATCAGGGTATTGTGTCACCAGAGATGTGCAAAATGGGTACCCAAAACCATTTGAAATGCAAAATGGAAATGGGTCAAAACTTTTCCATTTGAAAATGCAAAATGGTTTTTAGAAAAGCATTTCAAATGCAAAATGCAAAATACCTATTTTAAAAATGCATTGAAAATGCAAAATGGTTTCTCAGGTCAAACAATTAAAATAATTATAGAATTAACAAACAATTTTTTTCACAATAATGGACATAAACATTATACATGATGGTAAATCCAAAAACACCACGACTACAGATTATGAAACCACAAAAAAATTTGCGCGGGACTAATGTTGCCAACGTAAAAACATAGAAACTGCTATCTAACATTTAATATTACAGCGTCATGGCCCCATGTTCAGTATTTGAATCTTTTTTTTGTAATGGTATCACTCAATTGCCAGGGCTCCTACCAGGGAGCAACTTGACAAATGGAAATTATCTCTCATAACGAGGTTGAGGACCGACTGATATTTGGGGCTTATGAAAAAAAGATGAGTAGAGATAGTAGGAAGAATGTTGCAAAAAGCATTTAAAATGGAAAATGCATTGAGAAAAGCATTTAAAATGGAAAATGCATTGAGAAAAGCATTTATAATGCAAAATGCAAAATGGTTTTTAGAAAAGCATTTAAAATGCAAAATGGAAAATACCCATTTTGCATTTTGCATTTCCATTTGAAATGGATTTATTTGAAATAAAGGACATCTCTGCAACATTTATATAAACAAGGCAGGAACAAATATTACAGCTTTATCGCAGAATAAATATTTATTTTGTTTTTGTTTTTAATACTTAAGTACTTAAAAAAATGAAGGAAATATCGTCTAGGCACATTAATCAATCAACACGAATATTTACCCAGTGATAGTAATTTACCAAATATAAAACAACATTTTAAAAATACACAAAATAATGGATTCGAGCAAACCAATCCTTATCTTACGAACTCAATTCAAACCAAGCAAAAACTTCAACCTAAATCAAGCGACCACAAAAAATACATTTCACTTATAACTGTCACGGTCGTTATCACTAATACAAAGTTCTTCAGTCCCTACTGAACTTAGTATTAAACCAACAAAAAATCTCGGTGAACCAAATAATTCAGGATTAATCCCACACTTGATTAGATCGGACATGTTCAATGGCGTAGCTTAAGAAACGGCCAAGCATTTTCCCTAAGGGAGGGAGGCTATTTCACTGTCTGGACGATAAAACCTCCCTTAACCCCCACTCACCTCCTCTACATATAGACCGAGCAGCCTTACATCCTACATGTCTAGTTCGGTTATAATAAGGTACCTACTACAATATAAATTCTGTCTGCCATTTTCTATTAACATGTATTTTTTTAATGCCTTCATGGTATATGTCAAGATTGAGTTTTGCAACAGTTCATTCTCTTTGCTTATCCTTAGTTAATTATGCTAAACTGGAAAGATGTGCAATCAGAATATATGATGATAAGTGAATGGTAGAAGATGCCGGGGACATCATAGGAAGATATCAAGTGAATCGGGTCATGCCAAAACGCAGAAAAAAAGTTATAATATGTAAGAGTCCATAATAAGACGATTTATGATTGTGAATGAAGCAAGGAGCTTGTACGGAAAATATGCAAAAAAATTTGTGTTTGTTATTTTTTTTCTAAATTTGTTATTTTTTTCGATAAAAATGTAAAAATAAAAAACCGAGACATTTTTGTGTTTGAACCTGTTGTAGACATCCTGATTTTTTTAATGTTAAAATCCTATGGCAACAAGATAGTAAATAGTATTATTGTTTGTTAAAAATATTTTTTTTTGGTAAATCATAAAACACGCAATAAAAATTGTTCATTAAACCTGTTTATTGTAAACTATCCTCAAATTCTTAGCAAAAAATTACACAATATTAAACTTTCAGGTATTCTACTATATCCTCAAAACAATCGCTTTAAATTTCAGATGATATTTAAACTTCTCCCAATTAACTTTTATGAAATACATGATAATAATACCAGGCTCTTTTATGTTTATAGAAATTATAATTCCTAATAACAGGGATTTAAACCGTGTTAAACATTACGTACAAAAATTGTTAGCATCAGAAATCTATTGTTTAGAAAATTTAAATGATAAAAGGCGAGATAAAACGCACACAATTACAACAACGCACAATTTAAAGAACTGCAGCAATTTCACTTTATTTTCAGATAAGCTTCTCGGGGAGTTTGTCTAAGGACAAGTTTTCTCCAGAGCTTAATATTGAAGGGTTGTACCATCAGATACCTTCAAATAATGCAACAAAAGAAGAAAGCAAAGGGTGGAGTCAGTATTTATAGCAACATTGATAAGGATTAAGGCTCTCTGGAAAAAATAAGCTTAGCATTGAGCCAGTTGGTGAAAAGACGGGGATAATAGGTCGGGTTAATCTAAGGAAGGATTGGATAAGACCGAAGGCTGTTAGGGAGATCTTATAATTGTCGCCAAAAGGGTCGGTTGGGTTAAGGCATGATCTAGGACGGTGTGGTTACACGGAAATAAGGGAAGATTTCATTTCAAACGGCAAGGGACCTTTGACATTCAATTCGGATACGTAAATACCAAGGTGTCGGACCTTTTGTTCCAAGAAAGGAGATTTTCCAATTAGAGTAGTTTCCGATTTTATTTGGTACGGAGAAGCACCGATTCGAGATAGAATTACCCTTAAGGTAGTTGTAAAACACAAAAGCATCCTTAAAAGTTACAAGTAACTTTGGAATATAATTTTGATTAAGTTCAAAATAATTATTGGCAAGTGAAGATCCATAGGATCCCTGAAACCTTAAATGCGAAACCTTTCAAATATTTAATTGTAAAAATAATTAACCGAGTTTTTAAACTAAGACATGTGCATCAAATGGATACAGAAAAGAGAGTAATAGTCATTATGGAACTAAGAAGCACCAATGTTCCAACCTAAACGAGATAATTTTTTATGGGCGAAAGCGTCGTAGTCTGCATAGTGTAAATACAGGGGAACTATTTCGCCAAACAGTTGGGCAGCGTTATGACACAGGTTAAGATAGGGGCTATAAGAAGGGATTTATTAATGTGGGTCTTGACGAAGCAAAATATCAAATAAACGAATCGAATCGAAGAAATGACCCGTTCTCATGAAGCCAACATTAATTATGAACGCGTGTTCAAGATTCGCGTACGTGTATCGGTGCATAAGGGATAAACGCTGCTAGCCCATTCGAGCAGGCTCCATTTAAAATACCTGTAGAACAGACTCATAATACCTAAATTGCGTCTGTGCATTAGAGATGGCAATAGGTCTGTTAATAATGGTTAATTACTAATATCTTTTGAATAATACTTCTAGTAAGGCATGAGTAAAGCTAGACCTTTTTTTCAATTCCACAGATCAGAAAATTTCCCTGAAGTAAGGCTCTTGTGAACTGTTCAAGTAAAGATTAAGAATCAAGGAGATCTAAAAAATAATGAAGGAATTTGATTTTATTGGTCGGTTAGGGATTATCCCAACTTTCTCATAGGGCATAGGGAAGGAATTAAATATTTACGTTTGATGGAAAGTGATCCATTGAAACTAATAATGTTAAAATGTATTTGATTTCATCATTCATTCTATTATTTGAACTCAGAGACGGAAGAAATGTATATATATAAACACAGATTTAAAATTTCATCTCTATACGGGATTCTGATGATTCCTTCAGGGCATATTTTATATATGAGGAAGGACCGGCTTAAAATACTAATTTATTTATTTAAGTTTTAATCCAGCAGTACCGGGAGGATAGTGCAATCCCAGTCTGCCATATTACATGAAATGCAGTAAAACAGGGAAACAATAAAATAAAGTAAAAAATTATAAAAATGGAAGTAAGATAAAACAAAGAGAAAAAAAATATTAGGCAGGTACCTAAACATAAAATTAAAATATAAATCAAAAATATAATAGTCATATAAATAGGTAATACAATAAAAACAATTAGATGACCGATTTATATTGGAACACCAATTTGTCGTATGTAAATTAAAATTTAAACCCAAATAACGAATTTCTACGATGTATTAATTTGTATTTTATTTTTCAATATATAAAACAGTAGATAAGGTAAGATTTTTATTTTATTAGTCACAATTAAATCATCAAAAAATTCTTAAGTTTTCTCTAAAATCACACAAAATTGAATTCTTGAATGGCCTATATATAATAATTTATAAGACAAATAGAGTAGCACAAATCCGTACTAGATTTTTGCTATGCCTTTGGATTTAAATAAATATTATTCAGTTTTGTTGGGTAATTTGGTCTCAATTCCAAACTTAAATTTAAAAAGGCCGCGCAGCCGTTTCTCTGAAGGCGGCCATCTTTAGGGGAGGAATGTGTGAGTCTGGGTCTTGAGGTGACCTATTTTGTAGAAGATATGAAACATAAAAACGGTCTAGTCATACCGTCATGTCGATCCGTCCTCATGCAGAAAATTTAAAGCGTGTATAAATGTTGGGCACGCGCTTGTTGTGTCCAGTGCCGAACAGATCAACAACACAAGTACTTTGGAGCACCTACCATTGAAATGACGATAGAATTATTGTTATTATTTATTGATATTGCTTAATACTAAGAATTGGATTATTTATATAGCGCCGATACAATTTATTACGAGTTCCTAAGCCCTATCTAATTTTGTTATTTACAAACAGATACAGAAAAACACACTTAACTGGCAGGTCACATTTTTATTTAAAAGTTTACGACTTTGCATGCAGAGGACATACTAGTAAAATACTGCACATTAGGTACTATTAATTATAATATTAATTCATTCAATAATTAATTCACAAAATATGATACATTTCAAAATTTATACTACAAAAGAATTTGCTTGTGCACAGCATTTATTTATTTATTGGAAAATCTGTATAGCGCCGCTTTTGTGAGATATCACCTCAGGGGCGCTTTACAGCTGATTCAGGTATTACAAAAATATAAATATTACAAAAATATAAATATTACAAAAATATAAATATTACAAAAATAAGTTAAATAAAATGAAGTACATGAACAGGTGATACGAAGATAGAAGATGGAAACTCTGCAGCAAGAATCCTAGGTGGTGAGGAAACTGGACCAGCTGCTGCAGCGAAAGAGTGCACCGCGTCCACCAACATATTTGCAGCTTATTCACAGCATTCACACAATCTGCATCTCTAGGCTGAATATCCGTTCATTGCGATCTATCAAACGGATTACCTGTTTTTCCCGAGTCAATTTTCAGGTAGGTATCATGTTGCCATGAATACATTGATTCGACGCTTTAAAGGGGCGAGCCGGTCGGAAATAAATGGGTATTTCATAATGAATCATTTTATCCCAAAATATGAAGACCATAATATACTTTCCAAGCAACACGTTGTTTGTCGCAACCCATAAGTCTCTTTTTGCATAAAGGGTCGGCAAATGTGAAAGGTACTTTTCAGATGTACATAAACCAGGATTTGCGGATTTCCTGGACCCCGGAAATATGTCACCAAATATGGAAATGGAAGGACCTTTATCCGATTCCTCACATCCCTCCGCTATACAAGTAATGATTTATGTAACCTCTGTGCATTGGAAGTTGGAAGGGCGGTATTCATGCATTTTATTTGTGTAAATCTTACTTCGTTTTGTGTCTTCTATTACACTCTCGCGACGAGTTGAGCTCCTGGCCAGATGATTAATGGTGACAACATCATGAGAAAAAACACCTGCGTTTTGTACTTAAGGCGATGCCGTACGTAGTAATTCAAAATCATTTGTTTTTTTTTGAAAATTTGGTCGCCTAGAAATTTTTCAGATGCTTTAATTAAATACTGCGAGTAGAATACATCTTGGCCTTTAAAATAATCGAGTATTTTTTAGATAAGTCTTTTTATAAGCCCAGAAAAAAATTATGTAAAGGCCTATGAAAAATGCTTTAAAGTTCGAAATCTCCTACTTACGAACCCATTTTCGGTTATGATTTTATTGTATAATGTGGCAAATTAAGTTATGTATAAAACGATCGAAAAAAATATAATATTTATGCCTGAACATCCAAAAAATAAAATAAAAGCCACTTTTTGGCCATGTTTTTTTCTTGCATAAATCAAAACAGGCGGATGGTGTTAAGCGGAAATTTTAACCTTATCGCCATCTACGTAAGGGTTGTTATTGATAGCGGTTCAATTTAAAATATTACACGACGTAGTGCATCGCCTTAATCAAAATATATCAAGAAAACTAGTGCATCACGGTAAAAGTGTTGATTCGATTCCAAAATAATAATGAATGCATTTTTTGTATATAATCACCAAAAGGGAACATTCCTTTTTCGAGCATAAAAGTGATTTACAGCGTATTTTTACATTTAAACTATTTAACCATAGTTATGTTATGTATTTAAATTATGTAGCTGCTCTATGCTGTTACATTGTGAGCGAATAGTTTTAACTTCAAATTAAATTATGTTCGTGGCGTGGGAACCGAATCAGTAACAAAAAAAAAAAAAAATATATATATGACTATAAAGCATTTATTTCATAAATTAATGAACATCAAATTTAATTATATTGTTATTGATTTCTGCAAGCATTTTTTGGTTTTTGTTATTGTTATAGCTGTTTCGGCTTTCAAGGCCATTTTCAAACTGCTTGGATAACTATGAAAAGTATTACGAAGTACCTATGTGTATTCCTAAAAAGCATTTAAAACAACTAATTAAATACGTAGAAAATGTATTCAATATTCGCTATGACCGTACCTAATCTATATAAAAGTTAGGTTTCCGGCAAATATATCAAAAGTTAAATTAATTATTATTAGAAAGAAGCAAGCTTAACAGTATCTACTGTGGAATTAAGCAAAATTACCACAAGACGAAGAATATGGCTTTTAGTAATTTGCAAACTTTGGCAGTGATTTTATTAAATTTCATTAAAACATGTAGTTAGATGAGTTTCTTTGTTCTTCTTGTACAAAATATAAAAATAAAAAATCAATGGTTAGATTTCACAAAGTGACTAACTCCCACGAAAGAAAACTTAGAAATATTTAGATAAGTATTCCTGCAAATGTTGTTTATAAGTTGCGAGTAAGAGACAGGGAAGGATATAAGATGATGACAGCAGTGGGCTCTCACGCCGTGCAGAGGCTTTCACGCTACTAGGGAAGGCTCTTACGGAGCTTAAAGGCATAGTTTCAGCTGAGATGCCTCAAGTGTGTCGTCAACTTGTTCCCAGACTCTTACAACTCTATACCCTAAGGTACTCTCTACATTATTCACTCCACACAGCCTAGATATGGAACTTTAGACTTCTTAGATGCTCTCTGGATTATGAAAAAAATTTAATTTATCGCGATTTTATATTCTTTTTTGGTATGATGTATTATCTTTTTCTTCAATGATTATCTAAATATACCCTTGCTATACGATAAAAACAAAAATAAAGAAAATATGAATTGATTTCAAGCAGTGACCTTAGTAAATAGCCGTCCGAAAACAATTTGATAATGAACACTGATTAAGTTCCCCTTTCATCAGCAAGAAATAACTACTGTATAAGTAATATGATGTAATGTATAAGAAAAGTTTTTTGTATTTGTCACAGTTATTATATAGTCAATGCTAAGGCAGTTGTACATAATACAGGCTCTCTGTAAATTTTTCAACAACATAGATACTGACAAAATATCACAATGATTGCGCAACACTAGATTGGGTTCTTCTTTAATGTATCAGCCGGTGAATATCAGAACATCCTTTGAAAAAAGGAGTTTTACTTATAAATCTCCGTTGCTTTATAAAATGCTTAGTGAAAATATAAAAAAAACGTTAAATCTATTCAAGAAAACGGTCAATAATTCTATACTAATAATTCTAGCTGAGAGTAGTGATTTTGGATTACCCATATCGTGGATTTTGTCATAAATCACCGCAGAAACCCCTTATTCGATATAATATTTATTATGTACTTTACTTATTTTATAAAATATAATTATGTTGCTGCTCATCTCGACACGGGAATTCCCTAGTGAGATGAGCTGCGGAGGATTTTATTGTAATGTAACGTTTTAAGAATGAATAGTACTTGGATTATGTAAAATTATGGGATAATTTAGATTTAATGTGTAAATATAAAACAAATAATGATTTTTCGAGACAGACAGTTGTAATTTACATATTATCATTTCCCGAAAGCCAGAGAAATTCTTAAAACGGTTAAAACGTTTAAAGGTCTTCAGTGAACACGTTAAAGATAAATCGAAATGCTAAAAATTCTTTGCAAATGGCATTGATAAACGAAGATGAAGCGGGGTTCATTATTTCTGACAAGGCATTTAAGAAAGGAAATACAAAAATCGTTATTTCAAGGATTTTCAGAATTTGTTTTACTGCATTTGAATAATAAATATAAACAAAATACTGTTCGGTCACAAAAAGTTTAAACAGATTTTTTAATTTAAAAAAAAGAATAACGTTCCTTTTCATAATAAATTTCAATTGCCGATAAATCTCTTAATAGTATATTAAAGTATAAGTGGATAAACAGGTCTTTAAAACACGCGCAATTTTTCGAGCACGACGGCGTAGCCGAGTGCTCGAAATAAAACAAGTGTTTTAAAGACCAGTTATCCGAGAATACTTTACGCTATTTTTTTTTATTGGTACACTTTGAAAACATAAATATTGATATTATTATTAAAAATTTGGAAATAAGAACTATTAATGAATTCGTGATGTGACATCACAATATCTTGTTGTCATGGAAATGAAAAACACAAACATTAATTTGCAATCTGTCACATAAGATTAATAGTTGGATTTATAGTTAAAAGTTGACATTTAGACTTCACATTTTGTTGATTTGTTGATGTTGCCATGGTAACTTTAAAAAACGCGCTTTCCATAAAGTTCGATTTAAACACGCTAGAGCGTACTTTAAATGAGTAAAAAAGGGCACCAATAAAAAAAAATATGTTAAGCAACTAAAATGACGTCTTGCCTCATTTTAATTCACTATAATGGATTTTTACATATAACACAAGAAAGCCCTGTGTTTGTTTCGAGATGCAAATATTTGTCTAATCGGGCATTAAATGTTCAACACAAAACTGTGTTTATAAATTTAAATGGATTGGAGATCTACGCTATCAGGCGAGTGTAAGTGAGATAGATTGTTGGGCTAGTAGGCAAAACATTGGTTTCCATTAAAATTTATATGGAATGTACCAAAACTCAAATTATCAATAATCAGTTAAATGTGTTTAATAGCTTAATATTAGGGATTTTCCCCATAAACTCGCAAATTTCCCAATATCCCTTAATCACAGTTCAGTTGATGCTTTGTTACTATGTTAAATTGTAAGTTAATGCTGTCTCACTGTTCTATTATTATAATGTTTTGTCTCACTCTATGATATGTAGGTATATATTATAAGTACACCCATTTTATTTTTGATCAGTTAAATTTTGAACCCTGAAGATGCTCCTACGAAGCGAAATCGGTCGGTCTTAATAAAATTTCCAACAATTCTTGGTTTTTAAATAAAGTATTTTATTTTTATTTAATAATGTGTCCAACCACAAAGTGACTGATTTTTATCAAAATATATAACACATATTTTTGCGATGTTTTTTTCTTGAATAAATCAAAACAGGTGGCGGGTCCTAAGCGAAAATTTACACCTTATCTATTCATCTACACAAGGAGTGCTATTTTTAGAGGCTCGATTCCAAAATCGAGTTTTGAGAAAAAGAAATTAGAAAAATTTTTAGAAGTAGACACTAAAAATGTATGCCAACATTTCTAGCATTTAAAACGTACGCATAAAAGAACAAGGGTATGTCGTTGCGACTAGTTGTAAACATTTTCAAAAAAATCTGAACAAGTCTCCATTAATATCAGATACTCGCAGTTCACCACAGCATAGCCACAGCAGCCGGTGCATTTTATTTTACGACCCAATAAATGCCAGTCGGTTCCACACAAGTGCGGTGCCCGGTTTCGCTTTTGGAAAAATATCAGTATTGGCATTAGTATCGATGCTGTCGATAGCGGTGCACAGCACGAAATGTGATTATACACGAGTTACCGGGAACGCCGCGCGCCGGTAGTGATGGGAACATCATCTCGTTAGTAGCGATTGAATTTTGAATATATAGATTCCTATGGAGGATGAATATCGATGTGATGGTGGAGATGAAATTAAAGATATCACATGTAATAAGGACACGGTGCACATAAGTATATGGTGCATAACTCGTGATATAATCACGTTAGAAGAGAAATGGGACTTAATGGGAAGGTAGGTGGAAATTAATTTTAGATTTAAAAAAAAAACATTTATTAACTATTCGAATCACGTAGTGCTATATCTGTCACCACATGATAAACCCTAATAAAATTCGTGCTAAAACTTTCTTTTTATAAAGGTCAGATATAATGTAAACAGATTTAGAAAAAGAGAACACAAAGATTTCTCTTTGCATTTAAAAGTTTACCATATAATATCTCGTATAATTTGAAATAATTCGACTAAACTGAAAAACGCAAAAACAGTTCACCCGGTCAAGGTTACCAATGTTATATTTTTATATAAAACGAAAATATTTGAAGTTTAAATAACCTAAATAAATGTGTGTTTTGATTTCGAGCAAAGTGGTAAATAAAGATTACAAGAAAAAAACATCGGTAAGCTATTTTTAAAACTTTAGGTATGTTTGCGTAAATTTTTGAATTGAATTGTATCATTTTGTAATACTAAATTCTGAAAGAGCCTTTCATTTGCTTTCAAAAACAGTTTTTATTTTAAGAAAAGTTCTAAAACAGCATACCTATTTGAAATTCAATATTCATACCTATTTATAATTCAATAATATTTATAATCCTAGGGAAAACACCGTAACTCAATTTGTAAAAGAAGGATTTGAGTAAATTCTGTCAAGTTTCACAGCCAGCAGAAAGAAAAGTGTCATGATGATACACAACCTCCGATAAAAGAGGGCACCAGCAGAAGAAGAAAGAAGAGTAGTATTATTTTTTAAAAATGTTTTAAAATAGGTATTAAAGAAAGTCTCAAATATGAAGATCGGTATAATGTCTACAATCTTCTACAAATGTTGTTTTTCATTTTAATATTTAAAATGGTCGTTGTAATTACGCAGAATAAATATAATTAAAGTTATTTAATTATGAGATGAAACAGTGAAGTTTCTTATCCGACAGATAGTATCAAGGCCTTGCCCGCCCGCATAAATTGGCCTACATATAACTACAAAGTAAGCAAATTGAAAGCAATTTATTTTAGGGAAGCACGACATGTTTTTATAAAACTTTTTTTATAAAGTACAAGAATTACCGACAAGAAAATATTATAAGGAATAAAATTTTACAATAAAGCCGACCTTTTCTGTGAAATTAATTATAATAAGAAGAGTTCAGACAGAATAAACTCTCTTGTTTGGTTTTAAAATGACAATATGCATAGTTCTTACTGGAATGTCATTTATCCAGTTCCTACCTATCTCCAACGATCACTTAGCTGGAAAATGGTTTAAAATTTAGAACAATACCAAGAACACTGAAATTCGAATACATTTGTTTTGAAATAAGTTTTGAAGTACTGGAAGCGAGTTGTTTGTGGGTATCGTGTATAATATTTGAAAAGAAGGAATTATGAAAGTGATCAATATCATTTAAGTAGTCATTCGTTGTGTTGTGGAGACAATTACCGCAAGGGATCGCGGTGGAACTCTTATAAATTATATTGTGTTGTGCGCTGATTCTTGTAATTGGTCTCATTTTTTTGAAGTGAAACTTCTTTAGGCGCGTAATGGATTTTCGATGGACGGAGTAAAACCGAGTCAGGATCGACACGAAAATGCGGGTACCCCCACCACCGCTCACCGTTCACTGTCCCTCTCTCACCATATGCGCTTGTTGAGGTGGGGGAGCCGCTCACGAACGTTCTCTCTCTTCTCTTCTTTCCTCTCTCTCAGACACCAGCGAACTGCGCCACGCCAAGCATCAGCTGCTTGGTTAGTATACTGCGTCGTGAGTGTAATACGAGTGAAATACGTAATTGATTGTGGTTCATACGGTTTAACAAAAGAAGTTTCACTTCTGTCTTGCGTAGGCTTGACACACCCACTTTTTTTCCTTCTTGCCATGCCTCGTTTCATCCCTACACGATGATCACCCAACTCCAATAAATATATTAGTTTCGTATGGTTTTAAACTCATTTACAGTTCATAATTCATGTTTATCTGAAGTTGTTATTCGTAAGCAGTTTCGGATGCAACACTCCTTTTGTACAAAAATATTACTGCCAAACAACTTATTCACATAAATTATGGGTGTTTAATATGTGAAACTACGGTTTAGATTGAGGGCTCTGAAATATGCATTTTTACGAAAAAAAGACAAGACACTATTTTGCTTATTGTATATTATTTTTGTCCATATCTCGGGTGAAGCCGCGAAGTTCAGCTAGTTATCTATTTATACCCTTACGGGCTAGTGGAACAGTATTCGCTAAGTTAAATTTTCTATTTAAATTATATAGAACCCATGCAAAAGAATAGTATTACGCTAACATTAATTATTATCATTGAGGTGTGTTAGTATAGCCTTCTTGTAACTATATTCCGTGCAGCTGAACACATCTATTATTTCTGCGAAAGTATTTCCAACCGTGTGCAATCTAAGTAAAAGCGAGTGTCTAAATGACTCAATCCTGATATTTTTGTTGCAATTAAAAATAATTTTCAATGGATTACTTCTAGTTGGCATTTCGAATGTGATTAGGCTCAGTAAATCAGGACTGTCTATAATTTGATTTCATACTTTAAAAAAAAGTCAAGTCGGAAACAAGTCTTCTATCTGAGAGTTTTAATATTACGCCGCTTTATTCAGAAATTGAAATCCTTAACCTACTTCTACTTCCAACTATGGAAATTTGCTCATCAAAGCTAATTACAAATTAAACCGAAATTCTCGATGCGTGTAGCAACAAACTTCCAGTTTTTGATGGAATTATGTAATTAAGACGCCTCCACTTGGACATAGTTCGCGAAGCCACACGGGTGGACTTGGATCATTAGGGTTAATCAAAGGAAGGGATGGACATTGCAGGGGAAGGGTGCTCCCTTTGCCTTAACACTGTACTCCAGACACCCTGACACGTAATTGAATAAACCAGATTAACGCCTCGCTTGCCGCAGGGATGAGATTGGATAAACAAAATGTTTGCTCTTATAAACAGGAATAGAGTGGCAAAATAAATCACAGAATCATTCTAACACTTAAAACTTACGTGTAGCTCGGCAATGAAGATGCCTACTTATTTTTGTGCGTTTTTTTTCAAGATTACTTTTGAATATATTTTAGAATAACAAGGACTAAGAACAATAACATAAATCAGAACGGTTCTGAAACTCTTCAATTCAGAGTTATGTAACTTTATAAATCAATTTATACTTTAAAACCTTATTTCGCAGCTATCCCGTAATACTCATGTAAGTACTATTTTTATTATTATTATTATTTATTGGATAATTTGTGAGATATCACCTCAGGGGCGTTTTACAGTTGATGCAGGTATTATAAAAATATAAATGTTACAAAAATAAAGTGAAGTTAAGTTAAGTAAAATGAAGTATAGGAACAGGTGACACGAAGATAGAAGATGGAGACTCTGCAGCAAGAATCCTAGGTGGTGAAGAAACTGGACCAGCTGCTGCAGCGAAAGAGTCCACCGCGTCCACCAACAGTGCCAGCACGAGGTTCGTCATCCGTCCAGGTATGTGTCTGCTGCTAATATCTCTTGTTTGCAATTTTGCGCTAATTTGGATCCTCAATGTTTTTTTTTAAATTCCCGACAGCATAAATTGTAAATCTAAACCATTTCATAAACCGCAACATCTGCACATATCAATTTTCGTTCAATTCATAAATATTTTAAATCCAAATGAAAATGTGATTTTTTTATTGTTTATTTTGATGCACTCCACAATCGGAGGTTGGCCATCGACCCGGAGCAACTATGCGGAACTACACTCTTACCAGTCACGTAAATGTCGAAGGCGCCTTTGATGTGATTTTTAAAAATTATCCAACTCTTATGATCATTAAGAAATGATGTAAATCCACGTATCACACAGACTTTTACTTTCATCCGTATTTATATTCCATCTTGCAGGCTATTTACTTGTCTAATCAAAGCTAGGTAATCTCGTTCGATTATTTTCATTTCCCGCTATCGACATCACATCCCGGAAGCTGTCTGCCTGGCATCTGGCGTTCGACATTTCAAATTAAACTTCCTCCTTCCGAAATGATCCTTCGCCCGGCATTCTCCCGAAGCTCAACACTTCAATTCGGAATTCTTTTTAAAGCTGGCTGTAAATTAGCGCGAGCTTTCAAATTCGTTCCGGAGAAAACAATTGAAGGATTCTCATTTTTGTCAGAAATTTCATTTATTTGAGAAAAAGGTTTTGTTCTTTCAAAGGTTATTTGCTTTGAGGGTAGTTTTCTCCCTGAATAATCTCCCTTACTTTGCTCGGTAAAGTCCAAAAAAATTTATCAAAAAAAAAAAAAAATCTCACGGCTCTATAGTTGGAATATTATGAAAAAATCATCTTTTAAAACGTATTATAATGGAATATCGATTTTTAAAGCCACTGTAAACGCATATTCAATTAACCGAGAAAGTATTAATCTAATGGAGGACTGAATGCAGGAGATGATATGTGCGAAGCAAGGTTAGTAATACCCAATTTAAAGTGCAAGTTCTAAAGCCAACCATGATGTTGGCATGTCAGTGAGGCGTTTAACTAGCAGACAAAAGGTGATAGTAGACTAATTGCATTAGAAATTCGATCCCTGATGCCTATCCACGATAAAATCACAAAAAACCAAACATACAATTTAAATCAACTCTAATAAATAATTAACAATCAGCAAGTAACTCAGATGAGTAAACACGTTTAAAATCAAATATTCATAGCTTGTATTGCATGCAACGTACTTCCTACGCGATTTAAAGCAAGTAGCTAATTTTGTTGGTCATTTGACCTATAAACCATGGTTTCCTAGTGGGATGTAGAAAATGCTGTTTTATAAGATAATTAGAAAAGATCTCAAAGTGACTAGTCAATTACCGTAAAGGTCAGCCTCGTTACGGACACAGATGGAAATGTTATTGAGATGATGTATGCTGTAAAGCGCAAAACTAGGTTGATCGAGTTGTTTGGTTTTGAAATTGAGAATATGCTTAGATGTCATTTATCAGTTCCTACCTGTCCCTAACCATCACCTTGCTGGAAAACTATTTAAAATTTGGAATAATGGCAAGAACGTAGTGCAAATTCAAGTGAGGTTGTTTTGAAAATAGAAGAAGTATTGGGACTTCCTTGGAAGCAAGCTGTGTGTGTTTTTTCGGGAACATAATCTTGAAAGTGCATAATATCGATTAATTGCTCATTCGTTTTGTTGTTGCGATAATTACTTTGAGGTATCGCGGTGGAACTCACTATATTGTGATTGTGTTGTGTGCTCTTCGTAGAGTTACAATGGTAACTGATTGGTAATTGTGTTTTCCCTCCTTCCATACATTATTCATTCCTACACATCCTAATATCACCCAATTCCAGCAAACACCAATTCATTCCGTCTCGTTTTAAATCATTCATGTTGAAGCTGTAATTCGTAAGCAGTTACGGATGCAAAACAAGTAAACCATTCATTGAAAAAAATATTTATCGTAAAAGCGGTAAGCTTCTTAAAAAAACTTTGAAAATTTTAATTTTTTTGTCGATTAAGCGTAGCAAGGTCCAGTTCTTACCCGACCATTTGGTATATCATCTGTCTATAATTGTTTTGTTCCGTTTCGGTTCCGGTTCAAGATGGTCGTGTTTTATATCCCGCGAGTTGGCATGATCGTGATTCCGACGAGCTGTTAATTCCAAAAAATCAATATTACGATACCTACCGGCTTGAAAAAAGTTTGAAAAAAGAATTTTCATTAAGATAATGACATTTCTTAGGAGAAATAGTGAAATTCGTTATTTGAAATAAAAAAAGTTAGATAAGATATTAAGGTTTATAATTAAGAACCTATTATTTTAACAAATCTCATGATTTTAGAGGGAAATTTTGATTTTGATTTATCGAATAAGGGAAAATTGGAAACATCAATTTTTTGAAAGCGAGGTCTTCTGTTCATAGAACTACAGTTTATGAGGGTAAGATCAAACCGTTCACAATTGAAATGTTGCTTGGAATATTTTTTAGTTAACTGAAGTGCAAGGGACTTCCAAACCTACCTATTCTTCAACTCTTTCCCTTCCCGCTTCTTTAAGGCTTACAAAATTACGCAAAATTATTATGCCATAGTTCATTTACCCCCTCAAGTTGATTGGGACGCTTGTTTCATATAATTCAATGTCTAAAAAAAACAGCTATTTAAAAAAATTATTAATGTAATTCAACGTTTTCAAAAGTTTGAACCAATCAATTCAACAGTTGTAATACTTGTTGGTGGTGCCCGGATAAATCATCACAATGATAATTCATCACATTTTTAAAAAGTTATATAAAGTCATGGAAAGTGATGAAACAAAAACTTTATTAATTGGATTAAGTAGGTTAGGTTAGGTTAAGTTAGGTTAGGTTAAAAAAAAAAAAATTTTCATCGTTTCTAATGACTTTATATCACATTTTAAAAGTGGGTTGAATTGTCACTCTGTTGAGTTATCATGGAACCCTGGTTTGGTATATACGTAATAACTATTTAAATTAGTAAAATAATAATTATAGCAATTTTAATAAACACTTAACACTTTGTTCCATTCACTCCGTTAAAAATATATTTATTTATTGAACGCTCGAAAGGATTTTACAAACAATACAATTTGTAATTTTATAAAATGTTGAAATAGAATACATGTAATACATTTATACATATAATACATATCACTAGATTCAGTATTAGAAAACACAGTTCAAATTTTTGGTGTTTTGAGTAATACTCATCAAGGGTCCGAACCGAGAGAGAGTGTTAGATTATCAAGGTTAATATAATATAACTTACCCTTTCACATCAAAATCCAAAACACCACTATGTGATTTATCACCAACTAAGCACGTCATTCCATTACGAAGCGTTTACTTAACTGAAAGCTGAAAGACGTCAAGGAAATCAACAAATAAAGGGAATTCAATAACACAACATCATAAATCATAGTTATTTCGGTTACAACAAACGGTAAACCTAATTTTATCCCACGTTAAACATCGCAAACGTAGAATGTACGTGTATAACGTACACGTAGAATGAAGTACGTTACGAACGGATGATGTACGGTTATTTACAACGAGTTTATGAATGGAGGCTACGTTATTATGTACGTTGGAAGTATTAGCAAGGAAAGCTCGTTCATGATGCTTTTATAAAGAATGGTGAAGGATAGGATATTGCACGTTTTTTAAAAAATTTAACGGTTCAATCTATAAATTACACTTTTGTAATAGAACTGTGTATTATAGCGTGGATAAGTAATAATCAGTTCATGGTTGTGATTGGGAACGATGAACCTGATTTTGAGTGTAATTATAGCTATCCAGAAATATACAGGCTTAACAAACCGTCAACACAGAGTTTTGGATAAACACTGGAAATGACGTTTAAGGCTAAAGTTATATTTTACTTGGTTCTATTTATTATTTTATACGCCCATTTGAGCGTTTACATTGCGTACATGAAATGGTTATAATGGTTAAGACAATAGTTAGTAATAAACAATAGAGTATAGTATTGATAAAGAAATAACAGTCTTAATATCAGTAATGGACAGGGCCTGTCATCTTTGGTGATGCCGAGTGACGAGGAAGTTCTGGGAAGGAAAACATATGAGGATAGGAATCTCTCCTACCGCGGTGTAAGGTCGAGAGAGTTCGGCTGGAAGGGCCCTCATGTGGCCTCTCCCAATACGAATAAAAAAGATTTCATTATTTACAAATAATTCGGTTAGGTTAGGTTAGGTTAGAATAATTATATAGAATAGAATAGTTATATTAATGTAACTAATACAAACAGTCCTAAGCAACATGCAGACACTTAGTAGGTGGTGAAAATTTCCGCGGTGAATGTTCCGCGGTAAATTCCTAAAACCACTTAGCACACCGAAGAAGCTGAAACAAATTATTACTCGATATGCCCTGAGCCGATAATTATTTGATGCTTGTCGCCAGCTTTATTATGTTAGGAATAAAATCAATATTCATTATTCAACTCCCAATAAAGGCCCCGAAAAACACGGATTTGTTATTTATTATTCAGAGTGTCCACACTGTCCACGTCGGACCAATACCCCGCAGTCAATAGTCACCCCTCCGCTGAGCTTTGATGGAACAAATCGAAAGGTTATTGATCGCGTAAACACAGGGTGTCCATCAACTAATTGGATCGGATGGTACATCTGACCGACGCCAAACAGGAAGAGATCGATTGTACGAGGAGGTAGACACAGAAACACGAAGGCAAACAGAAAAGATACTAGGGGTTATTGTAGACCACACATAGCTAAAAATAGAATGATTCAGCGATAGAAACATAGTTGAAGAATCTAATTTACAAAATAAAAACAAACACGTTGTATGGACCATTAATTAAGGCGATGCGCTACCCCGTAATGCCAAATTAAGTCTTTTCAGTTCGAAAATATGATCTCTTAGAATAGTTTTATATGCTTTAATTAAATACTGCTAGTAGAACACATCTTGCCCTTTGAAATAATCGAGTATTTTTAAGTCCTTTTATAAGCCCAGAAAAAATGTATCAGGCCTATAAAAACTGCTTTAAAGATCAAAATCTACTACTTACGAATTTATTGTTATGGTTTATGATATAATGTGGCAAATAAATTTTTTTATAAAAACTGATCGTAAAACATAAATATTTGTGCATGAACGTCCGCAAAATAAAATAAAAGGCACTTTTTTTCTTGCAAAAATCAAAACCGGCGGATGGTGTTAAGGCGAAGCTTAATGCCAAATCACTATTTTAATTAATCTTTATAACGAATTGGTGAATAATATGAATACAAAAAAATATGCTTTAGATAAATTGAAGGTTTTCCCATCGCTTCGTTTGAGTAGAATACAAATAAAAAAATAAATTACTAAATAAAAAAATATAAATGTAAACTACTAAAAAAAATATTTTTTCAATAGAAATGTATGAAGGCATAAAGGAAACAACTTTAAAAAATACATTATTATAGCTAAGATTATCTGTGACAGTTTCACTTGATTAACTTTTTTGCTTTCTTATAAAATTATTTAGAAAATAAATAAAAACCAGTTTTTTACTTGAAATCGAACGTTTTGGACGCCGTTTGTCAAGCGATTTTAATACCTATTACATACGATATACGGTATACCAAGAAAATACACATTTTTGGCTTGTAGCTTCCTCTTAAGCGGCAGCTTAAACGTTATTGCCATCTGCATACGGGGTCCTATTGTTAGCGGCTCGATTAAAAATGTTACACGACGTAGTGCATCGCCTTTACTGACCTATTTTTCGTCTACTTAAAGGTAAATACCTATATCGATAAAAATTCAATGTATTTATCGAAAAAAAACATCGATAAAAATATTTACTTCATATCGAATAAACTTTTTATCGATAAAAAGTAAATTTACGTAAATTAATTGCTTTTCTTTTATGTGTATAAAATAATTTCGAATAACATGGTGGTTAGGTACTTCCAACAAAAATAAAGCTCGAGAATATTTAGTACGTATGAGTTATTTATTTTATTTGTGAAGACATTTTCTTCACTGAAAACCGAAAACAACGTGAAATTTTCTCACAATTTTACGTAAGTAGTCGCAGAACTGATAAATTTATTCTGTTTATATCTTCTCTCTACATTCATCACAAACAGGTGACGTACTCGTTTGCGTAGTCTCGCGCCTCTAGTGGAAAAACACAAAAAATGAACCTCCTAAAAATATTTCTCTGTAGGTAATATCTATTCTTTTTATTACTAAAATAAGGTACTGCGCATGAAGTTCGACTAGATATATTATGATACACATCCCACGGGAAAATCCAGGCGAAAGAAAACACTTTCTACACATTTAATTTATCACGCAGATGTTAGAAAAAAAAACAAATTTATGTTTCTCAGAAAGGGGAAATTCCACGCTGATACAACCAAGTAACTTTTCTTTAAAGAAGGTCTCTTACTTAATACACAATATAACTATTGGAAAACTTAATAACGTAACTATTAACATACCGTGAATAATTATTCCAACTCTATAAATTACTTGGCACGCGAGCCCTTAAGTTATGTCGAACTAATAACATTTAATGCTGTTTTTTTTATTGCTTATTTTTAATACAGCCGCGCTGCAGGTAGTTAAAGTGTGAGTGAATTGTTTTCAAAGGCGGGTTAGTAGGAAATTAGGGGAAAATAATACAAGGATTAATGATCAAACGATGAAACTATCTCATAAATTATATACTGTCGTAAAATGCGTAAGTTTGGTGTAGGTAATAAGCTAACCAAGTGCGGTTTTAAAGTGCTTAATTTATTTAATTAATGCAGCATATTGCTGTGACATTTGTTGTAAGAATTAAATTGATTTGAAAACATTGATGTTTGAATTTTTAATGGGGATACACTAGTAATTCCGAATGTATAATATCATATAATTGCATAAAAGTAGTGGCAGGCATAAATATAATCGTCGATGGCCTTTTGGCTCGTTGTCAGATGAGAAGCAAAGAAGCTGTCAGATGGTGCGAGAATTTGTTTGTATTTTCGCTTTGCAATAAAATCCAAATAAATGGAATATTTCTGAACGTACCGGAAAACTAAAAACTCTTTTTGAAAGGTGATGAAATATGCTTTCAACTTTTATTATTTTAGATAAACACATAATTTTTCATACATTAATTATTGCATACATATAAAAAGTGTTTTTCGTCAAAGCACTGAACTAAACCTAATGATAAATACATTTTGTTTAAAAAATGTTTTATATACATTACAGTCACCTTAATTTTTTGTCGTTTCATATAAAAATAATAAGTAAAAAAATTCTAAAATTATTTTTTTTCTTAAATTGTGGTCGGAACCTTTGATTTCATCAAGGTATACATTTAATTTATTTTGTAGGTAACTTCTAGATATGAATATAAAGCGTTGTATTTCCTCTTACACCATTTAAGTAATATTTCTCACCATGATAGTAAGGGAGATACGACGATTTTTATTAGACCATATAAGCTGTTCCCAAAAGCGAACAAATTGTTTCAACAGAAAATAGCTGTTAGTTTTCAAAACCGAACAAATTATCCCTAGGGGTTAAAAAACTTAAGTGAAATAGTATTTTGCAACAGATATAATATTTATTATTTGCTTACATTTTTCCTATAAATACTCATCACCTTCACCCACTTATCTATCTACAAGTAAAAATGTAGGTACCTTTTTAAAATAGAAATATTGTGAAAGAAAATGGAAGATGTATTTCTATAATTCCATCACGGTGCTAAAGTTTCTTTCTATTTTCTTCCAAAGCAGTCATTATCGGGCACACTTGCGATTCTTCGGTACACCTGCACCGTGCTTCTTTAGTCTTAGACAATCAGGATCTTCTCCCAGCCTAGTTTATGGCCGGAAGGGTGGCGGTAGGGCGGCTAGGTAGCTAGGGCGGGCGGCAAGGCGGAAAGAGCGGACTGGCACTGGGCGGGGGTGAAAGTTGAAGGAACTTTGTGTTTATGTGCCAGGCTTAATGGAAGACCGATGTTCATTTTCATATTGCGGTAAAATACGTAGATTGTGAAGGCGTGACGTACTTACAATTCGGTTGTAAAATTGAAGAGTTACTCACCTGCATCAAGATATTATGAATAATAAACTTGAAAATAATGGCTGTTGAAACATGTTACAAATGCATTCGTAAAACGTTCGGTCTTAAAGATTCTATATAACCCAATATAAAGTTATTATAGCGGTAGGAAAACTGGTTATCTATGTTAAAAGCATAGATACCTGAATAATGTATTCGTCATATTATTTAGTAAAAAAATTCAAGCAATGGATCTATAATCGTAAATATAAGAACAATAGAGAGTGCTACTATTATAAAAGGTTAAAATAATTAAAATAAAATAATCACGTGTTTTGTAAAGCATTTATCAAGGCGTTACGTGGGTAATTTACTTAACTTATTTGATCTAGAATGGATATTCACATTAATTTTGTTGTTCTACGTCTTTATTTTATTTTACATATTAAATTTTCAAATTGCACTCAACACATATGTGGCTAGGCCATCGATATTGTATTCTTTGTAGCGTTATTGTAGACTGCAATCTTTTTAGATGGAAAGATTCTTTCAGAGATTTAAAGATATATAATTATATAATAATATAATTAAATATCAATATTTAATATTATTAATTAGTTCATTACAATCTTAAATATCCCCTTGCACAAACTCAAAAATAATGAACTGCTCTTCCTCAACCATCATTCGACAAATTTTGGATATTCTTCACCATTGTCCAGAATGTGTAGACTGGTCAACTCAAGTCGAAACCTTAACTTTTTTGGGATAAGTCTGAATGATTTTTGCCGGTCGCTAAACAGGTGACGGAATATTATAAGTGTCCCGTGGTCCTGATCCACGACGTAGTCTTGACTTGATTCGACTTGTCACTTTATTTTCTTATATTATATCTGCCTTATGTCTTTGCTTTCATGTACCTTTGTCTAATCCTGTATTTTTCATTTTACTGTATTCGTGTTATTATTTTGTAATTTGGACGATGTCCGTTAATAAATAAATAAATAATGTTGATCTCGTAAGCATTCTGTAATAGTAATAATTATCTATCATTATTAAAACCTGGATAGTAATTAGGTATTGTTTGATACCTGCTCCATCTTTTTATAACTATTAAAAATATCCTTGCTGCATCGTTTTCCCAGTATCGCATTGCCTAATAACGACCCCATATAATATGGGTGTCAAAGAATTCATAGGGTCATAGTTTTGGATCCTTGAAAAGCATTAAGAAAGGGTGCTAAATATTTTTAACACTATAATGGATCTTTACATGAAACTGTAGACCCATGAAAATGGTATCTGGTGGACGAGGTTAAACCACGAGCTTTACCAAATTTTTGACGAATCGACAACATCTAGAAAATGTAGCGATTTCCGATCACGAAAAAGGCATCTCTACGATAAACCAACAGGACGATTAAGTTTAGTGTTGGGAGACCTAAATTTAAATGAATAGGGGGTAATCACAACAACCTTATGCGTAAGAAAATTGCGGAAAACCATCAGTAAGAGACTGGCAAAAGAATGCACGCATCAGGCAGATGTATTGGCGATTTAAAATAACTGCAAATTCAAAATGCTATGCAAAGTTACTATATTAACATTTCGAAGGGTGATTCATGCTCACAAATAAAATAATAGATTTATTGTTAATAATATAATTAATCTTTAGCGAGTTCCTGTTAAAAATAATTATTTTATGACTAGTGTCACATTGTCTATATATGTTCGCATCACTACCGACCCTGATCCATGCAGTCAGTCAGCAGCTCGTGGAATTTCTTCATTAACGGGGCTCCGATTACACGACAATCTCCCGCTTTCTTAAAATTCTATATTTCCACTAAAATACATCAGAAAAGCCTTCCGACATTGGACGTAATACATTTAGATCCTAGCTTATTCAGCACGCGTTATACACTTACCTGATGTCGTATATCGAATACAGCATTTGAATTTCTTAAAGTTGGTGAAACATAGTTTTGTATCAAAATTTAAGGCCCGATTAGCCAAACTTTCGGATTACGAAACACTAATGTTTCTTCTCGCATTAAGCGGGTATTTCACCATATTCTTGAAAGTGTATCCATTGTATAAAGTATGTTAATAAATAAACAAACAAATGCTCGCAATACGTAGAAAACTCGGCTAACTTATCAAATATGTAGCTACTATTCGTAGATTCGAGTGTCCAATAGTAAATTCGGACTTAATAAATAAATAGTTAATCGAAAATATACATTTTACTATTGATAAGCTATCAAAAGGATGGTGAAATACACCTTCAATGTAATCAGTGTAGTGATTAAGTGAATAATCCTCTAAAATTCTTCTTGGATGATATTACAAATACACACTTTAAATCCTTAAGAAATATGTATCAAAATACGTTTCAGACACGGGTTACATATTGGGTTTGGAATACTGCCAACCGTGACGCACCCCTGCGAGAAATTCGGCAAATATTTCATACATTTCTGCAATAACCGTTAACACGTAAGGAAAATTCCTCGGAGTGTAATGCATACGAGCCTTCATCCCCTGCCTTCAACCCCAACCCCACGCCTGCAAATCCGATACTTCGAAAAGGAAGAAAGAATTCAAAAATTGTTTTACGTACGTATTTCATCTTGTGGATGAGTTATGAATTGCTGTAAAATGTTTCCATTCTATCTGTCACTCGTTTTATTTTTCTGACATAAGTATTATACAATACCTGTTTTGTAAGTCAGATCAAAGATAGGTATAAGATTCATAATGAAGATAATTTTAACAGTTTTCTTTGAAACGATGTACTACTTTGCGTTTTTTATCAATTTTATGAGAGATTCAATAGGAAATATGGTAATCTTAAGCAATACACGCTTTTGACGTAATAAAGTCTCATTAGCATAAATGGAACAATCTAGGTTAAAGTTCCTATTTTCAATCCAAAACATCAATTTTCTTCATGAGCTATGAGCTTAGAAATATTAAAAACTAAATCCAGACGCCTAATTGTTTTTTTCTTCATATTTTCAATCTATATTTCGGGAGAAACCACATATTTTAGCTTCCATTAAAATTGTTTTTAAATTCGCCGACTTTTTTTTTTTTTAAACATACAACAAACTATGTTGCACTCCCATGAGTTATCAAACTCATTAAGGGATCGCCAATTGGTAGTTTTGAAATAGAAGAGTAAAAAAATAAAAAAAGAGTTTTGTACAGAAAAATTAGACCCAACCCAACCCAATGTGCAGACTCAATGTATGAAGAAAACATTTACAAAACATTTCACAGAGGCAACATACAGACACAACATATGAAGAATCACTTTACAGATATGTCACAAAAAAAATTGTCTTATAAGACTTTATGAATTATTATAATCACTCATTTGATTTATGTACTGGTGTCAAAAAGTTAAAAAAGTATCCTCAATGATGGACTATAGAAATGCATAAAAACAAAATCAGGAAAATACATTAAAAAGTACGGGCTCAAAAATAAACAGACCTAATACAAGATGTTTTACATTCAAAATACATGAGAAGATTAAAAAAGCCCATCATCTCTGGATGTACAAAGTTTGGTTTTTGGAGATAATTAGGACGGCTATCATAACAGAGTTTGTACCTACTTATGACTCGTTTTCCAAATAACATTTGAAAAAATAGGAATTCAATATATCGTTTCGAGATTTGTTAGAGGCATATACCTGTCTTAATTCTTCAGGCAATTTGTTATAGTTTAGTGTAGGCAATATATTCTAATGATTTCAGTCCGAACTTTGTTGAGTGTATTTTTGATATATGTAGTTTGTTGTGTTGTCGTGTATTGTATTGGTGAACATCGTTGTTATAGTTCAGTTTTATATTTGTGTGGGTGTTACACTGAATAATATTTAAAATGGTGTTTGTTATCTCAAAGCTAGGAACCATCTTAAATGGCAAAACAAGTGCGTGACGGTAAATATCTTTAACAGGTATATCCCAAGGCAAGCCAAAAATGTTACTCTTGGCTCTATTTTGGATTATTTGCACCTCCGATATCATTTTTTTGGTAGCAAAGCCCCAGATACTCGAAAGATTATATAGGATATAATATAGGACTTGTATATATTATTTATTTTTGTATGTTTATTAATCTTTGAGTTATTAAAAAAACTGTGATATTATCATACAATAAAAGTCAGGATGTAGGTACATAACAGTGTGGACGATATTAAGTTTTTTTATTGTATTTATATTTTATGCTATCATTTGGTGCCCACCTATTATGTTTTTTCATTTCATAATTTTTAATTTATAATATTTATTTTAAGTAATAAGTTATACCATCACACGGGATTTCACTATAGTCCCATTCCTGCTGGATTAAACATAAAAAATAATAAAATTCATAACAGAAACAAAAAAGTTACTAGTGACATATTGGAAAAACACTCTTTTATGTCTTTTGTACTTACAACTTGACACGGTTAACTTCCTGACACACTCAATAACAAACAAGTTTATGGGTACTATTGATAAATTTATTTACTCCATTTATAAAATTAAGCATAATCTATACCACCACATTGTTGAATCCTACAATAGTATATAGTAGCGTTGGTAATGAAGTTTTAGTGATTTGTCTTATATGTATTGTTCTAGTTTCTATATTATTTTGTGTTACTGTTATATGTTTTACTAATATTGTTTCATATTCAGTTTATCAGTTTACTGTTATTTATGCTTTAAAATTTTTATGTATAATTTTCGATAGCTCTCTAGGTATATTCTGTTCTTAAAATACATGTTAAAGCCCGGCTGGGCGTAAAACCAAATAAAATTAAAAAAAATAGTTTGTTTGATAAGTTTCACTATGCAAATAATCATCAAACAGTTAAGTAGGTACCAACCGAAAATAATCTCGTTACACACACTTTTCACTTACAAAAACCGCCCGCATTGCCACAATTTTTCAAAGCTGAGCATTTTTTGAGCAAATCTAATGAAACTGATAAATGACTTGAAAGTTCGTAATAATCTGATTGATGCTAGGAGGCTCACGGCTCAGGGGCCGCCATTAAATTAGCAGGACCTGCCCCGGAATTATTTTAATGCCTAGATTAATTATTATTACACTGCCATCTTAAAGCGAACGAATAATTTTCCGCAGAGTTTACAATCTAGTCGCCATGGAAACCAAGGGGCGGTAGTTATTATGAATCTGACACTGGCGGACCATGGTTTAATAATACATAATATTATGTATACAAGAAATGGAGAGTATGACGAATGGGGTAGGATGCAACAGTGTGATTTTCTAGGAGGTAGAACAATGACATTACAAGTATTGTTATACTGAAGAACCCAAATCCGTCGGCCACCAATAAACGGACAGCTGCCTAAATAATGGAACGGAGATGTCTAATCATTATTATTTTTGTTGTTATTCATTAATATTACTTAAACTACGTCATTGTATTATTATTATTATAGTAAAATTAAACTTGTAAACTGGTCGAATTCCGTTGGTTGCTGAGTGATTTTTAAAAAACAACACTTAATTTGAAGTTGTCTGTGTAATGTTTACAAGTGTTTAAGTCGCACAAGATGGACGCACTAAAAAAGTTTTTAGGGTTTGTTTTGGGATATTTTAATAATTTATGCTTACGTCCTAACCTGAAAACTTAATTTTGATTGAGAAAAAATGGAACTTTAATATTTCTTTCACCGTCTCCCACCACATAAATAGTTATCTTTTGTAGTAATTAAGTTGAAACCAAGTGCAATTTACATATTTTTGCGTATGAAGGGGGTGACAGATTACGCTGTAAGTTCAAAGCGTTTTATATAACTCCATATTGCTCGCCATACAATCCCATACAGACCTGTCACACTTAAAAATATGATGCGTTATAAGTGTGGGCGTGGCGACGTTATGCGCCGTGATCTGCTAGCCAGGCTATATTTGAAAATTATGCGACTGAACAATTTACGGAGCGCCGTAATTACGCGGCTATCATCTGTCAAACTGACAGATCCCATACAAAGAAATTATATTCCGCGGCAGTCCCCCAATTGATCTGACCCCCTCTCCCGAGTAAGATTGTAACGTAGTGTGTCACCCCAACATATAATACGTATATGCCACGCCCAAATTATGCCGGCATAATACAGCGTAATATGTCTAAGGCCTCATGCGTGCAGTGGAATTCCACATGTTTAAGGCGATGCACTACGTCGTGTAATATTTTAAATTGAGCCGCTATCAATAACAACCCTTACGTAGATGGCGATAAGGTTTAAATTCCCGCTTAACACCGTCCGCCTGTTTTGATTTATGCAAGAAAAAAACATGACCAAAAAGTGCTTTTTATTTTATTTTGTGGATGTTCAGGCATAAATATTTAATTTTTTTTTTTCGATCATTTTATAAATAACTTAATTTGCCACATTATACAATAAAATCATAACCGAAAATGGGTTCGTAAGTAGGAGATTTTGAACTTTAAAGCAGTTTTCATAGGCCTTATACATATTTTTTTTCTGGGCTTATAAAAAGACGCGGAGATGGTTGAATTGAAATAATTGAATAACCGAGTTATTTTGAATAATGTATTCAGAGGTAAAGGGTTAACGGTTTATTCGGAAGTCAAAGTGTTGAGTATAAACAGTGATATTTACGAAAGATAAATATGGTACAGAATATCTTCTTCTCTCGGTGAGAGAGAATATCTTCTTTGGTGGAAAGGTTAGTTTTGCATACACGGGAACTAAATTTGAGAGACTTGTCATTAAGGCGATGCACTACGTCGTGTAATATTTTAAATTGAGCCGCTATCAATAACAACCCTTACGTAGATAGCGATAAGGTTTAAATTCCCACTTAACACCATCCGCCTGTTTTGATTTATGCAAGAAAAAAACATGGCCAAAAAGTGCCGTTTATTTTATATTATGGATGTTCAGGCATACATATTTAATTTTTTTTCGATAATTTTATAAGTAACTTAATTTGCCACATTGTACAATAAAATCATAACCGAAAATAGGTTTGTAAGTAGGAAATTTTGAACTTTAAAGCAGTTTTCATAGGCCTTATACATAATTTTTTTCTGGGCTTATAAAAAGACTTATCTAAAAAATACTCGATTATTTCAAAGGCCAAGATGTATTCTACTAGCAGTATTTAATTAAAGCATCTGAAACAGGCGCCCAAATTTTCAAACCAAAAACACATGATTTTACAGTACTACGTATGGCATCGCCTTAACATACTTATTTGTAGTATATTATATGCTATTGTTAACTAGCTGTACCCCGCCACGCAATGATGTGGCTTAGTATGTCTATGCATATAGAGAAACAATGGCACGTGTCGCTTTTACGTCCATCATATGGCAGTGTTTTTGAAAAAAACATCATGTTTGTCCAACGGCGTTGTTTAAAAAAAACAACTTTCACAGGTGATGTCTATATAATATATCTGTATAAAAACACACGCATATTCGAATGCAACATTGTATAAACATTTCAAATCAATCGGTGACGGTCTTTCGGAGATTTATGATTTGAAACAATGTTGACGAATTTGCTTCATAATTTGTTTGTAAACGTTGACATAGAAATAGGCCCTCATGCCTAGCGTGTCGAGTAGGTACTCTTCATATCATAATGTTAAACGTTAAAAAAGCCAGATGATTTTTTTTTTAATTTCCATGTAGGTATGACTATTGTTTTTTTTATCGAGAATATATTGTGAGATTTTGTTTAATTTTGTTTTTTTTTTTAAATGCATTACGTACATCGGTGAGAACTGTCGAATTCCCGGGAAATAAAAATTACAGATTACACTGCAACGTTTTGATTCTGACAACATCTTAGAAAAAGCAAATAACTTTTTATTTATGAAAATCATATTGCATTCTCACAAGGGAAGCGTTTTAATTTTTTTTATATCTATTTATAATAATTGATAAATTCAAGTCAAGCGAGACAAATATGTATAAAAATAAAAGTAATAACCGACATAAAATAACCCGTTTTAATATGTTTATTTACGTGATGCAAAATATGGCATCAGTAGTATGGACATTAGTAAAATGTTTGAGGAGTTTGGTAAAGCTTCGAGTAGGTAAAACTTTCAGCAAGCTTTCAGGCTGTAAAATGAACTTCAGATAAAACGTTAATTTCGGGTAAATTTAACTATTCGTTACGCCACTGGGTTCATTTCGGCATTACTCTTGTCGGTCGCCGTACTATCATTGACGTCCATGGGGGGAATTCGGGGTTATCGGGGCCAGTTGGGGGAGGGAAAGTAAGGAACTCCGGGGGTGATGGGGTTGTGGGGGAAGGTTATCTAGGGGCGGGGAGCACGTGACTCACCGTCTAGCCGGCCAGTCTAGCGGGTAGATTTTTTGTTTCCACTTTCTCGGTTTGTTTTGAATCCGGAAGAAGTTACAATAAGGTTCAAATGTTTCATCTGTACGTGTTTTTGATTTACCTTGAATAAAGATAGAAAACGTATGCGGAGATAAGTTAACATGAAGCCGATAATTAAATTCCGATGATGGAAACACTCACAGCTTCGGTCAAACAAATATATTTTTTCAAAGAATAAACTATCATGACAAAATGAATAATCTTTTTTTTGTTATTTGTTTTTGGGGTGTTATGCCGTGTTGCGCTAACTCCTTATTTAGCCAACGTTTCGGACAGCATTGCAGTGTCCATAATCAGGGCAGATGTGTTATTTTGATATATAATAACACATCTGCCCTGATGATGGACAAATTAATTAAATAATTTATTATTAGTATAATTAATAAATAAATAATTTATTATTAGTATAATTAATAAATAAATAATTCATTATTATTATAATTAATGATTATTAAATAACACATCTGCCCTGATGATGGACACTGCAATGATGTCCGAAACGTTGGCTAAAGAAGGAGTTAGCGCAACACGGCATAACACCCCAAAAACAAATAACAAAAATACTTTTGGCCGTGAAAATCTTAAATCATATTTAAATGAATAATCATGTTCAAAGGAACATTTTTATACTAACCCAACCTAAACATTAAATGAAAATTAGGGAACGCTCATCTAGATTTCTTACTATCCACGTGACTTAACGTATTTGACGTCCCCGACTATTTATTCCATTCACTGGTGCATCATATTATCAATTATTTAAATTTCCCATTATCTGCACGTGTCCGAATCTTCTGAACATCTCTTTCGTAACCTTTCTAGCAACTGAAAAAAAAAGTTTTGACTTTAAGTTGAAATAAATTGTCTGGCTAAAAACTGTAATTTTTTAAAATCAGATTCTACGTGTAACATATTGCAGCATATATTTTAACAATTTTATTTCGAACGTCGTTCATAAAAAAGTATATTTTATTATATTTTCGAGCAGTCAGCTACCTTTTAAAATTTATTTAGGCTTCCTTCGGCAGGTACAGGCCGGCCACATTTAAAAAAAGGGGAGGCCTTGATGGAACGCCGCACGAATATCCTTATTTCAAGGCAAACGAATGTCTTCTCCACTCTCCCCTTTATCCCAATAGGGGAGGGCGGGGTGAAATGTAACGTGGATATATTTTTGTTTTATTTTATGACCCACACCTCTACTACTATTTCTCGTTTTGGAATTGGTCTGTTACGTTTTATGGGGCCGTAAATTAGGCGTTCCATGCACTCGCCGAACTCTCGATATAATAATGCATTGTAGAAAATAAATTAAAGAAATAAAATATTATTCCTGCTAACTTTTTGACTTTGCGACTTTAATCGAGGTTATTTAATCGATAAAAATAAATAACTTTTTTTAAATACATCTATTTGAATTTCACGTTTGTTTTCGGTAATTAATGAATGAATGCAAATCTTTGTAGCGGAAATTAACCCACTTTCCAACCCCCGATAGAGCACAAACTCGACAGATAGACTCGTTGATGACCACTGCTGTAGTGTCATTAAATTTTAGAGAAATGCGTATATATCCACGTGTTTATGTGTGAGACGAGATTATCTGCTGAGTTTCAGCTCGATCGGATGTCAGAAAGTGGGTTAATTTTCACTTCCAAAATTTGCATTCATTCGTTTATGATAACAAAATCTAAATTGTAAAAGATGTATTTAAGGCGATGCCATACGTAGTAATGCAAAATCATGTGTTTTTGGTTTGAAAATTTAGTCGCCTAGAAATGTTTCAGATGCTTTAATTAAATACTGCGAGTAGAATACATCTTGGCCTTTAAAATAATCGAGTATTTTTTAGATAAAGTCTTTTTATAAGCTCAGAAAAAAATAATGTATAATGCCTATGAAAAATGCTTTAAAGTTCAAAATTTCCTACTTACAAACCAATTTTCGGTTATGATTTTATTGTATAATGTGGCAAATTAAGTTACTTATAAAATTATCGAAAAAATATTAAATATGTATGACTGAACATCCATTCTATAAAATAAACGGCACATTTTGGCCATGTTTTTTTCTTGCATAAATCAAAACAGGAGGATGGTGTTAAGTGGGAATTTAAACCTTATCGCTATCTACGTAAGGGTTGTTATTGATAGCGGCTCAATTTAAAATATTACACGACGTAGTGCATCGCCTTAATGACAAGTCTCTCAAATTCAGTTCCCGTGTATGCAAAACTAACCTTTCCACCAAAGAAGATATTCTATCTCACCGAGAGAAGAAGATATTCTGTACCATATTTATCTTTCGTAAATATCACTGTTTATACTCAACACTTTGACTTCCAAATAAACCGTTAACCCTTTACCTCTGAATTCATTATTCAAAATAACTCGGTTATTCAATTATTTCAATTCAACCATCTCCGCGTGCGCCTATTCCTGTGGGGAAGCATGTTATAAAACAGCGAAAAGATATGAAAAAATCTAAATATCTTATCGTTCCAAAGTATTGCAATTTTTCGGCTTAAACGGCAAAACGCAAAAAATACAACCTTAATAAACTTCCTACTCACCCGGTACCGACTTAATCCCATGGGAGTTTCCAGCCATTTCCCGGAATTCGGATACGATTTGCAAAACTGTTATTCTACCCCACCCGGTATTCGCAGAATACTTGCAACGCAAGCAGGGGAGAATCAACCCCGAAAAAGTACAACCTCGCCAAAAAATTTCACTCAAAAATCACAGTTGAAACATTTCCCTATCTACTTTTATCTGTGTTGAGTTTTTTTTTAATATTCCGTTTCGTTCAGATAATTTTTATCTTCAATGATTTTAACCTACATTCATAAAATACTCTACTATAACACTCTTTGTGACCAATCGTCACATTGACTATTTAATCACATTTTTCCCGTAAATTTCAGGATGATAGCATTCTTCAATTAACTCTTAAATCACTAACATCAATCCTCCAATTATATTAATAATGCGAACCTTCATTAATTGTGCCCGAGAAAGTCCAATTAAACTCTGCCGGAAGATTTTTAAAGCGATACATGAGATAGTGCCACCTTACTTGTCGGAACTATGCATTACAAACGATATTAATTCCAGGCAAACAATCCTTCGATCAGCATCTTCAACAGCCCAAGCAATCTCAATACCAATATCGGAGACCAGTCTGATGCAGTAGCCGGCCCGACATGTTGGAAAAAACTCCCTTCACATTTGCGAAAGATGATCAGCTCATCTAGGCTCAGAGCAAAACTAAAGACTCACCTTTTCAAATAATCTTCACCATAATAATGACCGCATTCAGTCCAATGGATTTACTCAGATCAATTATGCTTTCTCCTTGACTATACGACCCTTAAATGCAAACTGTTGCAAAACTACAACATACCGTTCAAACCACCTTTAACTCTTTGGTGTATACTTAATGCATGCCGTTTTAGAATTATCAAGTTCACGGTAATATATTTTATCGAGTGGCATCACCTTTTTTTTCTTTCGCGAATGTCAAATGTCACTTTTTCTTTAACAAAGTGAAGATTCTCGAAAATTGGTTGGAGGTTAGAATTACAGTTTTGTTTTGCTGTTATTATTTTAATTTTCTTAGGTAAGTAGATACAATAATACAATACTTATATATAATAACTCGTATTTTTCCGGTACACTTATTAGTTTTGAGAATTTTTTTTAGGTTTTTTATTTTTTTTCATATGTAAATTGTTCATATTAATTTTTATTAAATACATGGTGTTGTAAACTTGCAAATTTTTTTATTAATCAAATATCATTAAAAAATTACAAAAAAATTAAATTCTTTATATTTCCTGTGCATATGCATGTAAATATCTACAAAATATTTTTTTTTTCAGAAAAATAAATAAATCATGCATTTAAGGGTTTACGACTGTCGTATCACTGGCATTAATAATTACAATACGTAATTGTGAATGTAAATAAGTATGTTAGTGGTTTATTTATTTTATTTATTTATTTTATTTATTTATTAGATACAAATAATTACATACATATTAAGGAAGCTTTGGCTGTCCAACTAGGAAATTTTCCCGTTTTAGGACAGCCAAATTGCCTGGTTTAGTTAACATTTGTACACGCTGCTGTTATGAATTATATTTCCATACTTTACATTAATAGTTACGCTTGTAATGTAGTCTATATACATATATATTTATCAAAGTAATCAAAATAAAAACTTTTTCAGACATATTTGTACACCCGAATATTAGTTTTTTTTATGAAAACACCTGATAAATTTTATCAAGGTACATGTAATAATATGCAATTAAGGAACACTGTATCAGGGTACATGATAACATATTAGATTAATTCAATTTATAGTTACAATATAAGAAAAATATTAGGTGGGTTTCTTAATTTGATCGCTGTTACTGTGCTGTGTATTAATTTACATAATCAAGGTACATATAATATAATATACATAATCAAGAAACATATAAACAAGGTACATGAAAACATATTGTATAAACATTATCAATCACAAAAATTATCAATCGCATTTTATAAATCAGATGCATGGTAGGAATTTTTTATTTAACTGCCAATAACAATGAATAAATGTGAGTACAGAACATTTTTGTTTATCTGTTGGTCATCATAAGTTCGCTTTCGACTCTTCCCAAGTCTAGAAGCCAATAATAAACTAATTTACGCAGAATGCTTATGCTTTTCGATTTCCATAAATCGGGTAAGAGGTTGAATAATTTTGGACCAAGGTAATAGAATTGTCTTTGGGCAAAGGATGTCGTAGTAGTAGGTGGAACAACTGGATTCCTCCTTGAATGTCTAGTGTCGTGATAATGATCAATTGAAGGGTAGTGGTGACGTTGTTTTTGAGTGTGTAATATAATTTTTTTTATGTATAGTTGTCTGACATCAAGAACTCGTATCTCTTTGAATAATACATCACTGGGGTACCTAAATGGTTTTTTTAGGATGACCCTTAGCAGTGATTTCTGTGCTTTTGCTAAGGGATCCAGTATTGTTTTGGTACATCCGCCCCATCCCAAAGATGCATATTCAAGTAATGAGTTACACAGAGCATAATATAAACATTTAAGATCTTTTATGCAGAGAATATTTCTAATGCCCAGGAAAAGATGAGTAAGTTTTCTGACTTTTGTGGAAATTGAGTCTATATGTAGGTCCCATCTCAGAAATTTGTCTATCATAATTCCTAGATATTTTATACTATCTACGCATTCTAGGGTGTTACAATTACAAGTAGTTAGGTTATTGCAGTGGTGTATAATAATGTTTTGTGTTTCTTTTGGTTGTCCCGCTTGAGTTGCACTGAAGCGGATGAATTTTGTTTTCTCCGTGTTGAGTGTGAGTAGATTATTATCAAGCCATTGTTTAACACTGTTTATACCAGCTTCTGCTTTACTGTGAACTTCATTCCAGTTTTTACCTTCAAATAACAAGACCGTATCGTCTGCAAAGGTAATAATGTGGTCGGCAAGGGAACTGTTACATAGCTCATTAATATATATATTAAACAAAATTGGCCCTAGAGTACTTCCCTGAGGTACACCAAATTTAATATTTGCTGAATCGCTTAGAGTATCATTAATGTTCACTCTTTGGCTTCTGTTTTCTAAATAACTAACCATCCACTTTAATAGTTGACCCTGTATTCCAACGCACTGTAGTTTTTTCAACAGAATTTTATGTGATATAGTGTCGAACGCTTTGGCTAGATCCAGGAATAGTGCAGTACATTTAATTCCTCCATCGATATTATTAGAGATGATTTTTGTCAGGTGAGCGATAGCGTTTTCTGTGCTTAAACCTGGTCGGAAGCCGTATTGTCTATTAGAAAGAATGTTATTATCTTCCAGATATGTGCTAAGGCGATTTTTCACAATTTTTTCAATAATTTTCGAGACCGAATTTAGCAAAGAAACTGGCCGGTAATTATGTACATGCGATTTGTCACCATTTTTGTGAAGCAATATAACTACTGAATGTTTTAAATGATTGGGGAATATTCCTGATTTAAAGCTTAGATTCGAAATGAACGCGATCGGTATTGCGATTGAGGATTTAATAAGTTTTAACAGATTTGATGAGACTTTATCAGGACCACAAGCATTTGATGACTTAAGATCGTCAATTATTTTCATGACTTCGTTTGTCGTTGTTTGTACATTGTCTATTTTATGACCGAAATTAGAGGTAGTAAACTTAGCGAGATCAATTTCAGTAGTATTAAGTTTATCAAGAATTTTTTTCGCAAGAGTGACTCCCACTGAAGTGAAATAATTATTGGCAAAATTTGCCATAATTTTTGGGTCTGAACAGTTTATATTATTAATGTACAACGATTTAATTTCGGAAGATTTATTAATTTTTGTTTTAGATATATTACGAAAAGTTTCCCACAGACGTTTTGGCGTAAAGTTATTTTCGTAAATAATTTTTTTATAATAATTTTCTTTGGTCGATTTAATTAAATGTTTACATAAATTCCTATACTTTTTATAATGAGCTTGTACTAAAATATTTTCAGGACATCTTTTCGCCTTTTCGTGTAATTGATTCCTTCTGTGAATAGATTTGACAAGGCCAGGGGAGATCCAAGGTGTGAGTTTTACTTGATTATTTGTTATGTGTATGTTACTAGTGTGTTTAGATATATATGAATGTAATTTTGTGATAAATTCATTCATTGCTGAGTCAGTATCAATTTGGTCTAGAACGTTTTGCCAGTTTTCTGATCGCAAGTCTTCGACTAAGTTATTGTAATTTGTTCGAGGGACATATTTAATTTTAGCATCAGTGGGAGGTTTGTTTTTAAGACAGAGAGCTGTGGTGTAGTGGTCTGAAATTGTAGTGTGAAAAACAAATGAAGTGATTAGGTTAACATTTTTAACATTGATATGGTCGAGGCAAGATTTACTCTTGCCCTGTTCTCGAGTAGGGCTATTAATTGTCTGAATGAATCCATTTTCAGTAAGCAGGCATAAATAATCGTTATATTGACGATGGTATTCAGGAAGAGTATTAATATTGAGATCGCCTATGATGATTTGACGTTCTATTTTTTTTGAACTATTGATGATTGCTTGAAGTGAGCTCAAAAAAGTGTCGATGTTTTGGAAAGCGGGTGATCTGTAGATTGCAAAGATACATAAGTTGTTGTTCAAAACAATTTTCAGACAGTTTGCTTGTGATAATAAAATTTCATCTACTTGTGCTTGTATTCCGTCTCTGATGTAAACAACGATTCCACTTGATTTATTTAAACTTATGTTAGTGTGATATTCAGAGTAATTTTGTATAATTTTGGAGGTGTATTCTTTATTTATCCAACATTCCGACAAAATTATAACATCGAATGAGTAATTAAATTGATCAAGAAATAATAAAAAATCATCGATTTTTGAAATGCTTCTGATATTCTGATGAATGATTTTTAGGCTATATGAGCCCCAATTGTATTTGTTTAGATTATTTAGATCATAAATAACATTTGTGTTATAATTTATATCGGAATCATTATAATTATCATATGGTAAACGAAACATATTTAGTATATTTTAAATAAGTGTAGTATTGCGTAACATAGTTATTATATTTTAGATTAACGTGGTGCTGTGATAAACTTTCGCATAATATAAGTTTTAATACAATATCTAATTTAGTTTTATTGACACCTAAAATTACTATGAAGCTGGTGATAATACAAGTTCCTAGCAGGTAGTGGAAAGCAATAGACTTGATGAAGCGGGAACAACGACTAAATATAATAGTAAACAAGCGAGACGAAATATACCTCGAGAGCGAAATTGGTACAATTTTATCACAGTGTTGACAATTTTGATTCATCGGAAATGAGAATAGCATTTGATCCCGCCTCTTTTCTAATATATATGTTCCCTCCTTTAACCCACGCGAATCGAAACATACGTTCCTTGGCATATTGGCGTGTCTTAAACCAGAGCTGCTTTGATCGAAAGGTCAGTTGTTCGGAAACGTAGATAGGCGAGCGAGGACCGGCAATTCCAATGTTCAATGTGTTAAGTTTGTCTTCGGTATTTTGTTGATTTTTATTGTAATTTTTCACATCCGTTAGCAGCTGATCTCTAGCTAGATTCGTCTTTAATTTGATAACTATTTCTCTCGGATGATTCTGTTTATTATTTTTTTTAGCTGACCGATAGATATAGTCGATATCTTTAGTTTGAATCGAGGATTTTGTAGTCTGGCAGATGTTGAACATTACGTCTTGTAAATTCTCCCCGTTGATTTCAGGGATGCCTCTTATTTCGGCATTATTTGCTTTGAGGGCACGCTCTTGAAATTCTAGACCATTCTCCAGGACCGTAATTCTGGCTTCCAAAACGGCGTTCTTCTTCGTGAGCTCATCATTCCGTTGCTCCATGTTACGAAATCTGGCAAGAAAGTCCTCATACTGCGCACTTATGAATTGGATATTTTCTAGAATTTTATTATTTTGGTCCAAAATATCATTTTGTTTTTTTTCCAAATTAGTCGTTTTATAAATGACTAACTCTTGCAGTTCTTCTAGATTAGTTGATGGTTGGTAGGTGGGCGTTGAAGCTTTGTTGGTCACTTTTTTTGATGGTTCCAATGTTGCGGTATCACTGGTGGTCTCCGTTAAAATAGTAGCACTTGAGGCGGCTGAGCGAGTATCCTTTTTGCACTGCTTGCACTTCTGTTGGGCACGCCTTTCTTGAGTAAATCGACGGTATGTATTCTCATTTATGCCTCCACAGGCTAAATGATAGGTGCCTTTACACGTCGCACACACAAATATTGAATCGTCTGAAAGGACGGCTTCTGGACATACTCTGCAGTGCATCTTGAATAATATATTTATTTCCCGCCTTATAACGACACTACGATGATAATCGAATTAGGTATATTGGTTGAACTTTATAAATTATTAAATTATAAAATAAAAATAAAATCGCTTTTATTTTATTATTCTGGATTTGGTAAGATTCGATCCTAGGATCATCAAATGTCTGCACCAAATTCAGGTGACGCCTTAGACCACTGAACCAACCAAGGCTTGCGGCGAACTGTGGTTTTAACGGCTTATAATATAACCGAGCACCTGTAAATTAAATAATTTACTGTTCTTTACAATATTATCAGTTCACTTTTGTAATTTTATTATTTTTAAACACTATCACGGGACCAATAATTATGAACACTTTGATAATTAATTATATATCACCAACAGATTGAATTTCAAATTAAACTGGGAGATAATATGACAAATTCACTGTAAAATGACGCTGATCTGTCACCTCACTTCAATATTTGTTCTTTTTTAATCACTTAATTGAAGAATATTTCTTTGTTAATTAGATGTGACACTATAATCATCTGTGGTAAACACGGATAAAACTTAAACTTTGTTTTATAAGCGTTTTAAACTTTATATTTTAATTGTTTTGTTCGGAGCGATTGATTTGCGTGTACGTTAGTTAGTAGGTAGATGTTTTTTTTTTTCAAATGGTAAATCTCTAGTTTTAAAATAGTTGTAATTAATATTGTAGCTGTATTGTGTAAATACACACTCGGTCATAAAAATATGTATAGTTTTCAGTCACTAGTTATAAGTCTTAACTGTAAGTCACTAATCTTAGTTGTAGGCCATTATCAATAAATCGAAGTTATAAGTATAAGTGATAGGGTATAGGTTAAATGTATAAATTAAGTTGTAAAGCGCCCATAAGGTGATTTTTATTTTATTTAATTTTAAAACATGCTGCCGACAGGAATTGATGAGAGGAAGGAAATGGGAAAAAGAAGGTGTTGAAGAAGCTGTCTATTCAGATCTGGTCACCAAACACGTAAAGTTATTTTAAGCAACGTTTGGATTCTGAATGATGATCTTACACCGTGGGGATACTGAAAGTATATAGCACTCAAAAACGTGTCGCAAAAATAGTAGGTACTACATGATTATCAATTGCGAAACAACAAAAAATAATCAAATACAATCTTATTTCCTATATAAAAATAAAAATAATACAAATATCAAAATATTTTTTTAAAATTAAAAAACAATTAATCATTAATGATAAAGACATTAAAATAGCCCCCCGGTGAGCTGTGCACCCGTGTTGAGAAACACTGCTCTTTAAACAATTAAAAATAATTATGTTGTAATTACAAGCAATTAAAAAATGAGAATTGTCATTTGTACAGTAATAGATCAAATGTACGCTTTGTACAAGGTGCCATCAGCTTTCGCTATTTTATTTTTAAACCGCCTTGGGGTAGAACTTTTAGTCCACCCGTAATATTGGAGGGTCGAGATGAGAATATAGAGGAAAATTGCAGGATGAGAAAACCAGTCGGTAAAGCAGAAAGCAGATTCCTACCTCGATAAGCGCCATTCGTGGGACGACTTCATTCGCAACATTTTCTAACCGTTATTCATTCAAGGGTCCTAAAGTGAAAAGGACATTTTTAAATCGGGAATGGCCATTTAAAGAACCGAAATGGCGAAGAAGAGAAAGTGAGAATTGATTTATTCGCGAATCTAAAATTCTGATTTGGAAATGGATTCGCGGAGAGGCATTATATATATTAATTTCACCGGCCTAAATTATTCCTCAGAGGGGCAACTGCCAAACTAATTTTCATTGTACCCAATGTTTGGTCCTCAATATCAATAAAAACAATAATATTTTACTGATTTTTTAACACGGTTTCCGAGAAAAATCACTTCAAGGGCGACGTAAAAATATGATAATAACTAGTGATTTACATCTACAAGACTTAGGTGCTAGTGATTTACAACCAAGACTATAAATATTGAATTAAAACTAGTGTCTTAATGACAAACATAAACACAAACACGTACATACAAATCAACTTAAACACACGCATGAATCAAGGGAAAGAGATTAAATAAGACTCCCCTTCAGAAAAAAAACCCGGAGTCAACAGCCGTTGTTGTACGGAGCAATGAAGAGATTTGTCTTACATGACGAAAATATGTGATGGATTTATTTTTAAAATGTTATTCTATATATATATGTATTCGAATTGTATTTGGGCAAAGGTAAATATGTAACCACAAATAAATAAATAATACATATTTAAAACTAGGGTCTTAATTTTGAGACTAACAACTAACATAGTTATATTTAACAATACATGTACGTTAGGCACAAACAGGAAACATAGAAGTAAGTAAGGTAAGTCGAATCAGTAACTATGTAACAGATGTTTTGTAACAATAAATAATTAAAAATCGAAACAAATATATTTGTAAATATGTAACACTTGTTAATCAATCATAAGATCAAATGGGTTACCGCATCGTCCTAGATTTGACCTCTGTGAACGCTGGTCGTGAAAACTGCTATTTTAACCACTGAATTATTTCGACAATATAAAAATATGAATGTGTCGACAATCCAGTCAATTTTTAATTTATACAACTTGTCAAACCTAGAGTAAAATTACTGGTTTTATTTGACGGGATACCTTTAAGATAGTTGAAAGCAATAAAATGAATTTAAAATTTATAGCGCAACTGAAAAAGTAATAACAAAAATTCGTGAAAATAATTGACTGGTGAATTGAATGATGAATTGGAAAGGTGACGCAAATCTGACAGATGGACGCAAAGGAGGCTTTTCAGATATTGGATATTGATTTTTCTATGCACATAAACACTTCACCCCACAAGAAACTCAAGACAAAAAAATTCTATTGTGGATTGGTTTTAGAGGAGAAGTTTGTTTTGTTATTTGTCTTAGATAACCTACCTGCTCTCAATTTGCTTCAATTCAATATTTCTCTTTCCTGTTCAGTGTGTTTCAAAATCCATTATGATATGATATAGCTGTTTACAAGTGCTTATTTCAAATATATCGCGAACATAAACTTTGTGCTTGTACACTGCATATAAAGTTTTGGATATTTCTCCAACAACAACAAAAATATCGTATACATTATTAAGTATTTTTGTATAAACCCCAATGTGTATTGTATCATGAAAAAACAAGATTAGATGATAAATAGTATCTTTGTCTGCTTCTCCAAACATTTAGTAGAAATTATTATTACTGATTATTACTAAACTATTCAAGTTTTTAAATTTGTACTATTCACTACTTATTCAAAATGAAAAAAAAAATATTTTCCCATGTTTTTTTTTTTATGAGTCAATACCTATAATAGCTAAAGCGACAACAACTCTTATGATAAAACTTAATTTTGGTTCATTATTTTCATTTTTTTTTCATATTCTATTTCACACGATTGCTTTCATTTTCATTTTTTACTATTTTTTGTAAATTGTTATTAATTTTAGGACTTAAATTCAAGGAAAATTATATGCAAAATACATTTCAATAATTCGAGAGCTTGAAGTCAAACAACGTTATCGACAAAAAGATATACCAATTATTATTATTTGTGTGCAACGTTGCATAACTTTAAGCCCTCGGACTGTTGTTATATTTTTTGTTGTTGTAGATGTAGATTATGTCGTTTGATTTTAATCCCTAGAATTCTTTATATGCTCTTTTTAGATAAAGTTGTTTGACAATAAGCCCTCGAAGTGTACCTACTCTTCTTTTATCTTATTACTGTTTGACATGAATAACTTTTGTAAAAACTCTACGGGCGTTCAATAAATGAGAAAAAAGTCTCATATGTGATGTATAGAGAAGACAAAAAAACATTTTTACGCGTCCTTAAAGTATCGTGTGATCTTCCATATTCTTTTGAAATAACATATAAGTACAAAGTTCTGGAGAAAATAAGCTGCATCTCAAAGGGAAATGAAACATAAGAAAGATGATACGCGACACGCGGAATGTCTTCAAAGATATAAAGCTGAATTTTCTACTCGGAAATATTAGAAAATATTAAATAATGATACCCTTTATCACAGTATAAAAAACCACTATACAATGATGTTATAAGTAACGCCCAATAGATAAATAAGTACAAAAATGTCAACTATTAATTTCTAAAATTCCAAAATTAAAATTCAATCATTGAGATTCCAAGACGATTCGTAGGATATTAGAATATGACGTTCGGTAAAGTCCATTTCATAAAGATATCAGATTATTATGACTTGTTTATGACTAACTTCGTTTTTTATGAAAATTGATAACATTGAATTTGAATTAATCAGCTAGCTGCTATTATTGTGAATTTTTAAGGAGAAAATTATTGGAAAGCGATCAAGTGAATCATACTTGTGTCAGGTCATATCATGAGTCGATGTAACATAAGTAAACAACCAGTTTACCATAAGAAAAGTAATAAAACGAATCAAAAAATTAAATAGAATTATAACAAACAATTGTTAAGTTTTCAGTTTATTGATTAATTTTATAGGGTCGTGGGATTGGTATACCTGTAAAACTGCGGTAAAATATTTCTAAGATTTTAAGGAATAGCTGACATGTACCAGCCGTTGCTGGGGGTTATCCTTAGGAGACATATACCAATGCAGACTTTTCTGTAGGCCTTTTTAAGATACACAATTCCGTAATTTTAAAACTAAAACTAAATAAATTAAAAGTAAATGTAAATAAGACAAAATACATGCATATAGGCAGAACAAATACGCATGAGGAACCAAAGGTTTCTATAAATGGAGAAATCATAAAAAAGTGGAAGAAATTAAATATCTAGGTGTTATTATAGACTCAAAATTGAACTTCTCAAAAAATGCAGACTATACAATTAAAAAAATTGCAAAAAAAAAATCATTTCTTGGTAGAATCAGAAACAAAGTAAATAAAGAAACATGCCAGATAATATACAATACAATTATATCACCACACTTTAATTACTGTTAAAGTATTCTTTTTCTCTGCAATAAAGAGAAAATGAAAAAAATGCAAATACTGCAAAATAAAGCAATGCGAATAATACTTAAGCGCAACATATACACACGGATAAGAGACATGTTAAAGGAGCTGAATATTTTGACGGTGAAGCAAACTGTGTATTTGAATGTACTTATTTTTATACATAAAATTAACATAGGGATGATGTCTAAGGAACTGAAAAGAAAAATAAATTACAATAACGAGATACACGGACACGGAACGAGAAATTCTAAGCAAATTAGATTGCCAACAAGAAAAAAAACAAGCACCCAAAAATCCCTGATGTACCAGGCCGTTCAACTTTATAACAAAATCCCGAAGGAAATTGCTGTGATAGAAAATATTAATAAGTTCAAAAATGAATTAAGAAAATATGTCTATCTCAATTATTAATGTTTCTTTTTTGAGACTTTCTTGAAATATTTAAAGAAAGATTATGTTTGCCAAACAATGTACATGTTTATATGTTTATAAAACTACTAGCACACACGAAGATGTGAGCTAACTAAAGATTAATAAATAAATAAATAAATAAATACATTATTTTGGGTGACCGGATAAATCATCAAAATGATAATTTATCACATCTTTAAAAAGTTATATAAAGTCATGGAAAGTGATGAAACAAAAACTTTATTAACTGGGTTAAGTAGGTTAGGTTAGGTAAGGTTATATTATGTTTAATTTTTTTTTCATCGTTTCTAATGAGTTTATATCACTTTTTAAAGGTGTTTTGAAGTGTCGATGTGTTAATTTATCATGGAACCATTATTTTGATAATCATTAGGTATAGCCATCGTTAGCAGTGTAAGAACGAAAATATTATTTTACGACTCGATTCCAAATTGTCGACTTTTCTGTACTTTTTTATAAATATAATATGAATTTATTACATATATAAACCTCTAAACAAACACAAATACAAATATTATATAAACCTATCGTAAGAAATTCTCTAAATTATAGTGAAAAGCCTATCAAAACCTATTGCGTAGCTTAGAAGAACTCAGCCCACAAACAAACATAAAGCGACTTTATTTTATACAATTTATAGATATTAAAATAACTGCTAACTTACTGCATACAATCGATCAATCAAAGAAAACATTGCAAATATTTATTCAAGTCTAAGAAAGCGTAACCGGTAATAAATAATTCATTTCCATGGAGAACCTATATTATTTACTGACCTTAAATAATAAATAGGTGATCCGTCTTTCAGGTCTTTATCGGATCCATATAAACTATAATGTTAATAACACTTACGACAACATGCAATCAAATATTTCAGGTGATACGATCAGAAACAATATTCAATTACGTATTTTCTGGCATTATTTATCTTTACGTATCACGCACGTCAATATACACTTTAACATTGCTGGGGGATTGTATTGCTAAGCCTTAGTAAAACTATGAGCATTACAAAAGAAACTATTTGTTTGAAATGTCGAATATTTCATTGTTCCATTGTGAGGAATTGGGGCCAAGAAAGAATTGAGTATTATTATTTATTGTTTGGAGCCTAATCGACCGTGTAATGGCAATATGCTGTACCTTCAAAAAAATAGTTTTGAGAGAAATTTTTTTAAAATTTTATTGGACATTTTGTTACTTTCCTCCCAAACTAAGAGTACTTACAATTTTGAATTTTGGCGAATTCTTGACAATTTAGGCATTTTAAATTTCATGATATCTTAGTTTTTTTTTTTTAATTTAAATTAATTCTCAATCAAACTTTACAACAAATTTTAAATTGTTGCTGCTTTTAGTTTGCGAGGAAAATAACAAAATGTTCAAAAATTTATTTATCTCAAAACTAGCTCTGTGGAGATACAGCATATTGACACATCACGCGATGCACACGTTGAACGGATAGCTGCCAATAGGTAAGGCCAACACGGAAACTCAAATATTCTGTCTCCCGCGCGCAACGTAGTTGTAATGGCAAAACAGCGTCTCGGCAGAATAATGTATTTTAAGTTACAATGTTCTGTCATCAAATTATTTTTGCAGTAAACAAATAAAAGTAAGTTCATATGGTGTAACTCGACGAATGGAATTGATTGCGCGATGTACAGCTGAAATGGTTGTACCTAAGATACGTTATACACGCGCGGAATACAGATGACTAAGTATGATTAAGTTACGCATGAGGAAAGCCAAAAAGAGTTAACGGCTGATGTAAAATAAATAAGAATAGCGCGCTTTTCGAAAGATAGTTTGGACACGCCCAGCGACAACGTGAATGTGCGCCCATAGCAAAAGTGTGTGGTGTTACGTAGAGTTAAAATTTCGTTTGAACCGTAAACTCAAGTTTTGGTTAATCATTTTTCTTTTCTGGAAATAGTCATACGTAGGCGGCAGTCGCATATATACGAGTAGTTTGCGGTAAAATGGTAAAGTTGAATGAATAGCTGTAGTGCCACGCGCTGCGTACGAGAACCATCGGTCCAGGGTGTCGATTCTCCAATCCAGGCCACTAGCAATCGTAGTCGAAAGTACATACATTGGTCGACATTCTTATGCTTGAGTCTCTTTGAAGGTACATATTTACATACGCCAAATGTTAAAAGACATTCCACTAGAACAACGAGTGGCTCGACCTACTCGAATGACTTCGTCGACAATCGAGGTCGTCAGCGCCACGTAAGACGGTACATAGCACTATTTGCAGCATTACAACTGTGTTTTTACAAGCATTTTTTTTGTAAAACGTTACTTTCTTCATATTTATTGGATAATATTTCACCCAACCTCCATCATTCCCATTCTCCTTCCCCTATACACTTCTTCGGTCTGATAAAATTCCCTCTTTGAGGGTGCCATAGTGTCACTGGCTCTGGGCAGTTGACTGTTGAGCGGTATTGACAAAACAATTAAAATGAATTTATAAAATATTTAAACTTATTTACAACGATTTTTCTTTATTATTTCAGGCGGATATCAAATCAGCAAACTTCAGACTAAAGTCAAATCATTATGCTACAAGACCGAGTACTTAAAATTTAAATAATTAAGAAAATAGACCACCTACTAAATCTCCATCATTATGAAGCATTAAATATTAACACCAGAGAAGGCCTTCAGCTTAACATTCCATTAATAGGATTTATTAATCCCGCCAAGTTGGCCAATTTACCGAATACCTTCATTCATTTTCATTGAATTATTTACAGCTTATTGGGAACTGTGGCCATTAACGTTAACTGTACTGAATTTCTATACAGTATTATTTACTCCAAGAAATACCCTCCATTGGAAACAAGACGTTCGTAATTGAGTTAAGTTTTGGAATTTGGAATACAGATGGTATGATTAATTCGTTATTACGTCCATTCTGGGGTGAGTTGTAAGAAAGCTTTGAGGTGAAAATCAAAAAAAATCGTTGGAAAATAATAGATAAACACTGTCCAAAAAATTCAGTTACAAAATACATAAAAGGCAAAAGGGAAGTAAAGATGCATTTCAGCGTTTGCAGAGACAATATTTTCAACTACTCTATACAATATTTTGCAAATTAAAATTATATACTTTGATGTACCTGACATACTAAACATCTCGTCTCCATTTCCAAACTGGGCTAGGCAGAGTCTATGGAATGCAAAACAACTCTGTCACAACATATACTTCTCTTACTTATTTAAAATTACTGTTTTCTACACTTTTCTTGATACGTATATACCCGATTTTGAATATTTCGTAGAAAATATATGTTTTGTTATGATTCGATGTCTCCCAGATGAAGACTCATCTCTTATATCGTTCAAATATATCAACAATAAATGATTCAAGAATAAAGTGAGAAAACCAGTATGAGAAAAATTGATCTAACATTATACGAGATCTAAATGAAATATTTACTTTAAAAAATTGAAATTCGACATTCCCAGTGCCCATCGCTTTAAGGCTGTTTGTTTAGTTAATATCACTTTGCATTTCGGAAAACCAAAACAAATAGGAAAGATTCCCAGCTTCTAAACACAGATCTCGTTAAAATATTCAATTCCTCCGGAGTTTGTGTAAACATGTAGCCAACTAGCAAAAAACTACACTGCATGCTTTTACTTCAAGCGGAGACAGTACTGAAATTTTAAAACTGTCTCAGACTACTGAAAGGCAATGTTCTCGCGAGATGTCTGGTTAGACTTTGGAAAAAGTTACCCACATAGTACCTACATTTTTGCAAAGGTTCAAAAACGTATGGCTGGATCAACAGATCATAAAAAATCTTATGAAATTCTAATACCAATTGAAAATCATGATTACGAAAATCGTAGTTTGAAGCATAAAAAACTCTGATCAGGCAGTTCTGGCAATGTGTTATCTTTTTAACAACTTTCGTGTCTGCAGTTTTAGGATCAACATCGTTATAAACAATTCTTGAAAAACAAAATGACTTTAGTAAAAATAAAATTAACTCTAAGAAATCTAATAATTTTCAATTCAAAATAAAGAATGAAAATAATTTTCTGGTAAACAATATTTATTTGGAAGGTAACTATTTTATCGTTCATCAAGTCTTGACATATTTGGAAATGAAGTTATTATAATTATTGTGTAGGCAATGACACTACAAGAGAATAGGTACGTACGTTGTCACCTGTCATTGTCTGAAATGTTCACACAATTTAAAATAATCTTAAATTGTAAATAAATCCGAGTTCATTGAACCAGTTTTTATTATGATAGTTTTAAGTCACTAGTTAAAAGTCTTAGTTGTAAATCACTACAAATTAATCTTAGTTATAAGCCACTAGTTATAAATCACTAGCTGTGAAACTTAGTTATAAGTCACAAGTAATAAGTTATAAGTCTAAGTCACAAGGAATAGATTGAATGCATAAATTAAGTTATTGGGCCTTTGAGGTGATTTTCTCACAAAAACGGCGCTATACAAATAATCCAATCATTATTATTATGATAACGTTATACCTTAATTTTAATTTCTCAGATTTCAAATGTTCTGTGGGGTAGATGATTAAAAAAATATATATTTAACAAAAAACTATGCTTTTCCTATCCCTCCTGTGAAAATATTATTATTTTCTATTGAATCACTTATATTACATACATAAATATCATGTGAACATACTGTTACCTACAGTTTTGAAAAAAGAAATATCGAGTTATCACTTTATTCGACCAAAAGAGTTTTTCAACAAACCGAACAATGACTTGTTGCTAAAGTGAAAAGTTTCCTGTAAACTGAATCAAAATACTAACTCGGATGACTACTCGAGAAGTCTCCAGTCCCCAAGTTGCGCTCTGCGAAGCTACAAGGTGGTGTCCTGCAAGTGAAGTGTGGAGCTTTAAGGCTCTAAAGGTGTTTACTCCGTGTCTCAAAGCTACGGAAGTTCAAAAGCTCAGTGCAGGTACAATGCCTACAGTCTGGGCTACTGTACATTTCAACCAGTATACATTATCTTCCAATGCTGTATGTAGGGGACGGATTCCTTTGTGCATGTGTCGTAACGTTAAACCATCCGACAAACATGAATAATTATACACCATATGTACCTAATGTCATCTACATCTAGCAATGATGTTACAATAGTATGAACATATATAGCTGTAGAAATCTCAAAGTGGCGAGCAAAAAGTACGTCAATGTAGTACTTTCTTTGTGTCAAATTTCAAAGTACTATTCAAGTTCTGTCATTATTTAAGTTTTGTGAAACAACTGGTCAATAATTATTCACCTAGTAATAGAACATGAATAGAACCTAGTAGTGCTGTGCTGCCAAGGTCTGGTATCTGTGAGAGGATATTGTGTCAGAGCTTTATTAGCAGCAGACACATACCTGGACGGATGACGAACCTCGTGCTGGCACTGTTGGTGGACGCGGTGGACTCTCTCGCTGCAGCAGCTGGTCCAGTTTCTTCACCACCTAGGATTCTTGCTGCAGAGTCTCCATCTTCTATATTCGTCACCCGTTCCTGTTCTTCATTTTACACTTAACTTCACTTTATTTTTGTAATATTTATATTTTTTGTAATACCTGCATCAAGTGTAAACGCCCCTGAGTTGATATCTCACAAAAGCGGCGCTACACAAATTGTCCAATAAATAAATTAATTAATACGATTCTGTTATTCTGACTCTTGACATGACCCGACTCAAGTATTTGGTTCACTTGATCGTACTATGTCTTACTCGGAAGTCCGGACTTCCTCTACCTTGTTATTATACCAAAAAATGTAGAAATTTATTAAAGTTGTTTGATTTAATGTTCAGTTTTGTTTTAATTAGTAAATCGATTTCTATAAAACTAATTTGGTAACTAAGGTAGAGAAACGAAAGTCATAATTTTACATAGAGTTCTGATAACCCAATAATCACAACACAAAGCTTCCTTGTTACGTTAAATTTATTATTAATTTCACCTACGTTCCAATTAGATCCCAAACAATAATTTAACACGTACAATGTTCAAGGAGAATATTTGATTAATTTCAACACTTCCACACGTAGGCGATAAGGGTACAAGTTTGTACAACAATAATTGACAATATTAGATACCCTTACTCCGTTTCCTAGTTCTTAGGATAGAGGGTTAGAGTCTAGAGTCTGGAGTCTAGACCTGATGTTCCCAATCTTTTTTCCCCCATTTCCATAACAATATACTGTTGATTCATATCGTTCGAGAAGTCAGTTTCCGTTAAAACGTTTATCTTGATTCTTTTGAAATGTTAATGAACGGAAATCTTTAAATTGATCTCAACAAAAAAACAAAGAATTTTCTGTAGTATTTAGAATAAAATAAGTGCTCAAAGTATAGTGTTGCCCAAAATCTTATTGAAATCGTACTTTTAACCCTTGGTAACTTCAAAAACGACTGTAATCGCCCACTGGTGGGCGATATTGGCCAGTTTGGGAATCGCTAGTCTAGACTCTAACTCTAGACCCTTAAATGTTTAACCGTAAGAGAAAGTGTGTGAGCTAGTTTGAAAGACATAACGCACATGGGACTATAATGGTAAAGGACCGGGGAAGAGAAATTATCGTCCCTTAACGGTGCTGAGCGCTGGAAAAGCTAATGGTTCACGTGAATAATTGGTGGAGGTTGGGAAAAATGGGATCAACGGCTGCAAAAAACACCACGTTTAAAAGCAGTAAAAATTACTCTTGTAACATGAGTAAAAAATACGCCACGAGGCGGATATTGTACCGCAGGCATTAATTAATTTGCTGAAAAAAGGGTTTTTTTCCTACGCTATAAGCATAGTGAAAAATGTTACGGGAGTTGCGCGGATTTACCGGTGGGTAAAAAATTAACGTGTTTATCTACGGTGCTTTGAGTTACTGGATGTAAAAAGCGCGCGGGAAACTAAAATATAAATTAATGCGTTTTCATACTTTGCGCATCATAAAATTTTTACGGAGTTAACAGTGGGGGGGTTGTTTGTGACGGTGCAACGGTGAGGCTGTCAAAGGTAGGACATTAATCAGAGGATGACGCTGCGTTAGAAAATGTAAGCCCATAAAATGCAATTCCATTTTAATTGTTAGCAAATAGGATAGTGGTTAATAATTTTCAATTTGGCCAATTGTATCGTTTTTCTGGGCTGTGCGAGGAAACCTCAGATCATAGAATTGAAATAATCTGACGATGAACACCGGGCAATGCAATGGGCGAAGACACGTAATAAATGCATGCAAAAAAGATATCGGTTTATTGCTCTTATAAATTGTTCTAGGCATGTCTACATAGCAAAGATGAACAGAAGGAGATGCTGTGAGAAGAATGTATTATTCGCTTTCAATATAACGACTTATTCCATATTCGGACGCCCACAAATGCTGGTGTCAGGGATCCAATCAGAAGAATGTGCGAATTGTATAATAAAAACCAAAACCTGAAGGATTCCGACATATTTTTTGATAAATATGGTACTTTTGGTAGGAAATTGAAGTCTGTTTTCCTATAAAAAAAATGTGTATTTACTTCATTCATTATACTCTTTAAGTACTTTTTTTTATGATTTTCCTCTACATTTGCATAAAAAATATTTGTACACTTTTATTTGACATTATCTATACACAAAATAATTTTCTTTTATACTTTTTCCTTATTTATATTTAAAAAGATATTTCAAATTATTATCTGTCAGTCAATCTTTGAGAAATCGTTAGGATGCAGGCAATTCTCAAGTTATTGTTTTACAAAATTATCTTTTAATTACTGTCTGTATCTGTGTTTCCTCCTTAAATAAATATACTTAGATTATGAAAATTACGTATAATATTTTTTTATAAAAAACTCTTTTTTTATAAAAAAAGCATTTGATTCCTTAGAACAAGAAAGCTACCTAGCTAGGAACTAATATCGATCTTGGTATCTAGCACGGTCGATCGATAAAGGATTTATCGATAATGTCGGTAACTTGAAATAACAGTTCTTGTCAAATAGATTAAGAACACTAAGTAGTTGAGAACAGTTGTTTCTTCGTTGGCGATCTTGCTCGGGAACTAAGACAAGTTATCTAAATTATCGATAAAAACTTTATATATAAACTGGATACCCTGACAAGAAATAATAACCCTTATACACGTTACATTAAAATAAAATAAAACGCATTGCACAAGATATTTAATAATTGTTACTTTGGATTGAAAAATTAGAAAGATTTCTGTATAACTACTTCTGTAAATAGGTTCACATTAATCACGGCCGGAAAACACTAAAAAACGTATGTTATTACATAAATCATGTATTTCATCAAAACAATATTCAGAAAACATTATATTACTGACGTTAGTTTTTGAAAATTTGTTATTTTACTCAGATGTAGCTAGGTTCCTACCAATTTCTTCATAATTTCTCCTTTTTTTTCAGTTAGTATTATTTGCTTTCTATTATGTTATTAACTAACTAACTAACTAACTAACCATCACGCCGTTTCCCCGCAGGGGTAGGCAGAGAGGACAGACCGCCAAACAACTCGGTCTTGGCACACACTCCTTGCCTCATTCACATTCATACATCGTCTCACACATACTCTTCTATTGTTCTGACTCTTGACATGGCCCGACTCAATTATCTGATTCACTTGGTCGTGCCATGTCTTCCTCGGGCGTCCCCGACTTCTGCTACCATTCACATTTGCATCGTATATTCTCCTTACACTCCTTTCTTCGCTCATTCGCTCTACATGCCCAAACCATCTAAGCGTCCCTTTCTTGATCTTACTCATTACGCTTACATCAGCCTTGCACTCTTTGCGGATATCCACATTCCTCAGACGATCATACATGGTTTTATCACACATACACCTCAGGGATCTCATTTCAACAGCATTCAATCTACTTTCATCCTTTCTTTGCCAGTTCCATGCCTCACTTCCATACATCAGGGTAGGTACCAGCACTCCATTGTGGACTGCTAACTTCGCTTCTTTGGACAATTTTTTGTTAGCGCCAACTGCGTTCAGTCCTCCATTAATGGAGTTACCTGCATTTACTCTTCTTTCAATATCTCTGTCAGCCTTCCCATCTCTCGTAAACATGCTTCCTAAATACACAAATTCATCCACCTGCTCCAAGTATTCCTCATTCACACTGTTTTCGTACTTTCATTTTCAAACACCATTACTTTAGACTTACTTACATTCATCATTAACTCATTCTTCACACATACTTCGTTCATCCTAGACACGAGAGACTGCAGATCATCCATACTATTAGCAATCAGCACCGCATCATCAGCATACAACAGGCAACATACTTTCAGATTACTCAAATTCGCGCCCAATCCCACCTCTTTCAATTCTTGCATACAATTATCCATGTATAGATTGAATAACCACGGTGACATTACGCAGCCTTGTTTAACACCTTTCGTGATATCAAACCACCCCGTAAAACCATCGTTCACCCTAACACATGCAACGCTTCCCTCATATAGAGACGCAATTGCCTGAGTCAGATTCGCATTCACTCCATACTTGGACAACACCTTCCATAGATTTTTCCTGTCGACTCGGTCGTATGCTTTTTGTAAATCTACAAAGGCACAGAAAAGTTTCTGGTTTTTTGCCAGAAACTTCTCAGTGAGCATACGCAATGAGAAGATCTGGTCCATGCACCCCCTTTCACTCATAAAAGCACCTTGCACATCCCATATTTTATCCTTTGTTTCCTTTCTTACCCTTTCAATCAAAATTCTACCATACAGCTTGCCAACTGAACTTAGCAGGCTAATAGCCCTATGATTCGCACATTCCATACGTGACCCTTTACCTTTGTATAATGGCTATCACTGCCTATAATCACTATCACTGATAATCACTGCCCTTCTCCAATCTAAAGGCGTGTAACCTTCCTTTAAACATTGGTTAAAAAGATTGCACAACCATGTGAGAATTATACGGCTACCTCCTTTAAAATATTCAGCAGCAATATTGTCGAAACCGACAGCCTTACCATTCTTCATACACTTAATTGATCTTTCTATCTCATCCATGCTAATTTCGGTAACATTCAGTCCATCATCATTCATATCTGATTCGCCACTAGAATCACTGTCACTCACTTCGCTTTCAAAGACTTCCTCGAAATACTTCATCCATCTCTCTTTTATTTTTTCCTCATTCGTCTCACGTTATTATTGTATAAGATTCAATAAAAAGGTTTAATAAAAAATGTAATTTATTGTAATCAAATAAATAAAAATAAATATTTTTAAGAAGAGCATTATTAAAGCAAAGAGCAACACAAGCTAGAGGAAAATGTATTAAAAAAATATGGAATAAAATATGATAATGAAAAAATTCAGGAGATTCAGTATTTTGTAGAATATATTGTAATACCATAAAAAAATTCAGCAGATTCAAAATTTTGTAGAATATATTGTAATACCATAAAAAATTCAGGAGATTCAGAATTTTGTAGAATATATTGAAATACAATAAAAAATCATCAGTTACGGAGGCGTGGCACAGGATATTCGCAACATTACACGCATTTCTTTGCGAACCCAAAATAATTAAATTATTTAATGATTATTTATTATCACAAGAAGCGATAATTGTCTGATGCCCGCAACATGATAGAAGATATTCCGCCCAAGATAGTGGCCTAATGGGCTCGGTGGGTCAACCAACGCCTGTGCCAGGAGAGATAACCAATTACTTCTGGGCGGCTGGGCGGGTAGATAGACGGGGTAGGGCGGGAGGGGTGGGCGGCTGCCTGCTCGACGCATTTTGTAACAGGACCAGCGAGGAATTTATGGAGCGAACTGTATGGAGCTCCTGGGATACCCGCTCTCATAAAACTTGTTTTTTACTTTTCAGATAAAATATGATCCGTACGAGCGGGTATTACACCCCGGTGCCACGATCAAAGTTGCACGTATTTGCAGATTTATTTACTAACCCATCTGTGCACTAAGAAGCATCGGCACTGATGATTAGGTGTACACATCAATCCGTAAAAAACCCATGTTTCTACTATAATACGTCTATTTTAAAGTGTGTTAAGAACTTAGAAAAATAGATGGTTTGACTAAAAATTGAACCATCATGAATGCATGCTAATCGATAACGAGTTTATGTTTGATCGGATATCGGGAAATGGATTAATTTCCGTTTTCAAGATTTGTATTCATTCATTCATTCTGAAAACAAAAGTGAAATTCAAATAAACGTATTTAAATATAGCTGATTAATTTTCTTTATTTACTTTTTTTGTTGCCACAGCACTGAGAAGATTGTAAAAGGCCTCACACACCTTCCTGCAATCGTAGGTGATTTAGGGAGATTAGGTGGGGGTAAAATTGGCTTCTTTTCTACACACCCCACCCCGCCGCAGCGCGAAACTGATCGTGCAGTAAAGCGCTCGTCGATCAGGACGGCGCCAACACTTTCCAACCATCAGAAATAAGGTGAGGTCACCGGTCTTGATTTCTAGTATATCTACTCACGCGGTGATCAAGGAAGAATTCTAGGGTGTTCCCCACTGACATTGTGTCCGATTGCCGGGAAGTGTGTAAGGCCTTTTATATCTAAGCAATCCGTTGAAAAAAGTGACAGTTAATTTGAACTAACATAACGGACATAAAAAAATTGGTTTCATTTAAATAACCCTTCCTTACAAAGTATTTATTCAAACTTTTTTGTATGGATCACTGAAAAAAGGGTAAAAGTAAGCCACGTACGTGTTAAAAAATTAAATGATACTTTTTCATCTACCATGCGCAATATCTACGATAAATTATGGCTTACGATGCTAATTAATAGAACTAGATATTGCCTCCTAGGCAGTTCGACACACAACAGGGGCTTACAGCTCGTCTTCTAATAGTAGTATTACATCGGAAGCCAAATCACGTATTTGACCGCGAGACAAAATGAATTAATCATAAGGTGGTAGGTACCCACACGTGGTGTTCTCAGCCTGCCAGTAAATTGCAAGTGAAATTGGAAAAGTAAACTCGTTTCCTTTTTCTGAAAAGTTGAAGTTTGAAGGAGTTTGGGTATCTTCATAGTGGATATGCCTGCAGGATCAAAGGTAATCGTTGTAGACTTTATTTATTTACGGTAAGCGGCATGGTCCCAACGCATCGTATTGGTTGTTTCGGTTATTGTATTATTTTTGACAGATATGTTGATATTTCAAAGCTCTAAACCAAAGCACATGATAAAAATTACCTTGTCATATAACACAATTTTACACCCCTTTCATCACAACCATTTTCAGCTGGCAAAATCATTTTTATCATCAGTTATTCAGCTTTAAAATAATATCAATTTAACCCTCAAAACATAAAGCATTGCTGGCGAAGTTGGATAGTAACTACTGGAGGTTTATATCAAAGTTAAAGGAAAACTACCTATATCGTTTACAATAATTTTCCTTTGCCAAGTCGTCCTGGCATGTCTGCGCTATACAGTAATCCTGCCACAAGCGGTCACGTGACTTCCTGGCAACATGATTAATATCGGGCATTTACACTATGCGGAGGGGGCACGGAATATGCCCATAATTACTGACAAGTGACGTAACAGAGTCACAGCTACAAAGCACGGTGACTGTGACGCAGAGACGGCTACAAATCACAGTCACCGTGACTGCAACACGGTGACTGCTGACTTCAGTGATCATGAGCTACGCAGGACACTGGTGTAGCTTAAAGCGATTATTTTATTATAATAATAAATGAATAATTGTTAAAAAATCAATGCGTATTTCAAGAAACATCAATACGTGGGGTCTATATTTTTACTAACTATAACTTACGACTAGCATGGCAAAATCAGGAGCTAACCTGTCGAGACCTTTATATTTATTTTTAAATATAATGATGAAATATATAAAACACTTACATAGGGGTTTTTTCTGTGTTAGGAAGCTTATTCAGAATCTATATTATAGTGTAAAGAGTCTTTATTTATAAAGCACTCTAAGGGGTGTGCCATTTTTCAAAGATCACGTAGGAATAGGGTATTACTACTGTTTTTTTTTATTATCGAAAAAATTAAGAAATAACATACGATATTGAATGTATTTTAATGTTGACTTCCAGACATTGGCGTTATCTATGTCATAATGTCAGCTCTTACTAATCTCCAGAATTTGACTGAATTTAAACGGGCTTTAAAAACGAAATTGTTTTAAGAATCTTACTATTCATAAATCTTAACTTCTTTTCAATATCTTATAATAAGCCATATTCTAAAACTTCCGGTAATTGTTTGGTTTCGGTTGCCTCCTTATTGTACCTTTTTAAAATGTTTGCTCGGAAGATTTTCATTTCTGAGCACAAACTGCCTCGTGTTTTATATTATGTTTTAGTTTTACTGTTCTTGTTTTTTCCTATCCTATATATTTATTGTTAGTTTTGTCATCACTTTGTATAAACAGTATATTTAGTGTTATAATATTAGATCTTTATTGGGTAAGGCACACTGTAGGAATAATTTTAAGAACATGACCACTAATGCTAAATTACCGTTTTTAAGTTTGTTATAGTTAAGCGCACATGCAGTTAAATGACACTAAACTGCGCTATATAAATGCCATGTTATTATCACTAGGCAATCAAGATCGTTTTTTAAATCAATAATTAAATGAAAATATTAAAATTACATATTTTTAGTAAGACAATCATGATCTGTAAACATAAACTTTAAATCATAAGGTATTCGTAGTTTGTGAAAATACCCCATTTAAAAAGTGTTTTCGTATGAATATTTTTTTTTCTTTAAAGAAAAACCCCGTTTTGTGATGCGATTCGGGGTCGTTCTTATGCATAGCAAACAAGTCATTAGAAAAAATGTGCAAGTTAAAAAAAATTTCGGTAATAATTAAAAATGAAATTAATGTAAACATAGTTTGTAAACGTGACTACGCCCCTGGTCTTTCTGTCCCAACTCATGGCTGGAGCACAATGGAGTCATTAGTAGGCAAACATAGTGGATACATTTGCATGTCACACGACATACGTGTTTTTGTCTCAGCCCGCAAACGGACAATGCGGGGATTAGGAAGAGGACAGAGCATTATTTTCGCCATATAATTGAAACGTGATGTGCATCTTTTAAAATGGTAAAATATGAACATTGTTTCAGTTGCAGTACATTTTGTTGAGTTCAAAGGAAATGCACCACTGTGAAATGAACTCATTTTATCAAAGGGGTGAAAACTATTAAAGTTAATTATTTTTTTTAAATAATTCAATAATATACCTGTACTATTTTAATCAAATACCAAATAATAAAATATAACTGTTGATTTAATATTTGATCCCTTACAGTACTTTGCACAGAAGCAATATAACGCATTACCTAGTAATCTAAAACTTCAGGCAACGAACCAATAAATATTGCAAAAGCTCTTAAAAGCTATTTCCTCAGCAGTTTTATTAATGACTGAAACTTCTTTCTTGGGAACTCCAAAATAACTTCTGCGTTTATTTATTTTAATTTATTTATGTTGTCTTGTCTTTAATATACCTAATGTTGTCTTGCCAAAATGACTTTTGTAAACTCACTGGAAATTATATTGTATTATCTTGTAATAAATAAAATAAATAAAAATTAACATATCTACAAAATGAGGACTTACCAAAAAATTCCCTCTATGGCCGGATTTCTCGGCAAAAACCTGAAAAAAAATGTAAATTAAATAAGCAGTTTTCGAAATATAGAAAATAAATATTCAACATTTAATCATTGTAAAAGAAGATAATACTATTAAATCAAAACGAAACATGAAACAGAACAAGACACAGAAAGTAAAAATGTAACGGTCGCAATTGGGAATGGAACCCAGGATCTCTGTCTTACTGGGAAAACGCTTCTAACCACTTGGCCATTGTGACCTGATTTTGTTACTTGAAAATAATCTAACTGAGCCTTAAGACGGGTTTTTTCACAGAATTTGAACAATTCATCACATTTCAAAGTTGATTTTCAAGTTCTATGAAGGTTCTATTCAAGTTCTGTTATTATTTCAGTTTTCTTAAACAACTGTTTAATTATGATACAATGAAAGAACATGAATATAACCTTCTCAGAACTTTAAAATCGACTACGAAATATGTTAAAATTTTGATATCATTTTAGGCTAACTGCTTGACAAAACTGAAATAATAACAGAACTTGAAAAAATCTTTCACAGAACTTGAAAATTAACTTTGAAATTTGAATAATTGTTCAAATTCTCCGAAACAACCCGTCCTTAGAGTAATTCGGACATTATTCAAGGACATTAATTGTTGGCTTACTAACTAAATGCGCAAAAAAAATTTCTTGTGGAATAATTTAATTTATTTATTTACGTGACAAAAATGCCATTTAAGGTAATGATTACAAATTACATGTCCGGCAAAGTTAAACATTATTTTGAAATAACTTGGCAGAATCAGTCATCCATTTTCTTGATTGGGATTTGTAAGAAGCAACAGTTGACTTCACGCGTGTCATGAACCGCTCAACGCAATTCTATAGCAACACAGCGTGGCTTCACGTTCAAAGATTTGGGTTGCGTCAATGAACGTCCTCGGGGGTCTTCTTTCAGAATAAAGACCTATTCAATGAAAGAAAAATCTTTTTCTTAACGCGATGCCATACGTAGTAATGCAAAATCATGTGTTTTTGGTTTGAAAATTTGGTCGCCTAGAAATATTTCAGATGCTTTAATTAAATACTGCGAGTAGAATACATCTTGGTCTTTGAAATAATCGAGTATTTTTTATATAAGTCTTTTTATAAGCCCAGAAAAAAATAGTGTAAAGGCTAATGAAAACTGATTTAAAGTTCAAAATCTCCTACTTACGAACCCATTTTCGGTTATGATTTTATTGTATAATGTGGAAAATTAAGTTATTTATAAAATGATCGGAAAAAAATTAAATATTTATGCATGAACATCCACAAAATAAAATAAAAGGCACTTTTTGGCCATATTTTTTTCTTGCATAAATCAAAACAGGCGGATGGTGTTAAGCGGGAATTTAAACCTTAGTAGTGCATCGCCTTAACCTACCCTCAATAAGAAAAGCATCTGACAGATATTGCTTTTATTTATAATACCTACGTCTCTAGTTTCAAGTGGAATAATATTCAAAATTTTAAAATTGTCCTTTATTAAAAGTCAAAGCCGACTAGAGTACATACCTGGGTGCGTGATCAATTCAGTGCCATCGAGCAACAACAGTTTGCAAATGACGGTGATTGTTGTTGATATTCGTTATTACTGCTGATGTGTGTGTTATTTAGCATGTAAAATTACCAAATAAATTAGATTATTTTAAACAGTGCAGTTTACTTAAGTGACAGAGCACTGACTTCGTAATTTGGCGGACGCACGCTTTAGTCGGCCTTGTAAAAATCATCTCAAATACGTGCAATTCTAACTATGATAATAATAAGTACACCGCCCACGAGGTGATTTTTCACAAAAACGGCGCTTTAAAAATATCGAATAATTTTTAATATTACTAAAAAATTCAACCTAGATTTGACAATTAATATGTTTTACATAAAGCTTATTTCTTATTTCTTTTAAGTAACGACAAATTAACCAAGTTTAAAGAATTGTTGAATAAATAGTTACTAACAACCATTAGTTTTAAAAAAATCACGTTTATGTGTTCAATTTTCCTAGTTTGGACTGTATAAATGTTTTGAAAACGTCAATTAAATATAATGTATTTTATAAATAAATAAATTAAAATTAATGAGGATTTCTTTTAATCTGTTATAACTGTTTCATCACTGTTCTAACGTGGGAACTGTTTTTATATTTAAAAATAATAGATAAATAAGAACAATAGGCACACGAATAATGTATTGTAGTTGTAGTTATTCCTAGAAATAGTTATAATGTGTTACTCAGAATATTCCTTCGTTACTACCGCAAGTCTTAAAGGTTGAGTTTCCGTAGTTGATTGTATCAGCAGTAATGGATAAGTCTTCTACGTACAAACAAGAAGGATAAAGAAGTGAGTTCTTTGAGTTCGCTGTTGTTTGTCGAGGGATTTCAGTTGGGCGAAGTCGATAATTATTTTGTATGGAACCGTACCCTTGAGGATTTGGAGTTCAGTGAGACGAGAAAAGTTTCACAATTATATTCCGCAACAGTACCTAGGAAGATATTTATCATGTAAAAAGGTTTTTTTGGCTTTGAAAACCACAAAATCAATGATTCTATAAGATATTTGACGATTGAAACTTAGGTTTGGATGATACCAAAAACTTAAGAGGAACTATCTATGGCGTTAAGCTGTTATACCCTTAAAATAAATATACCATTCCTGAGAGAAAGTCCTGCTATATCTAATTTTTCAATTATGTCCTAAATCCTGTATCTAAATTTCGCTAATAAACAATTAGATAATGTTAATTAAGTGTTAATCTCAAGTGACCTACCAGATGTATTGTACTGTATATTATCTCCATATACAGTTAATAATAACATAGATCATTGTAGAAATGTATTATAAATTTGTACAGCGCCCTTGAGGTGATTTTGCACAAAAACGGCGCTATACAAATCATCCAAATATTATTATTATAAGACACAATAGATGAAGTAAGAAGTCTTAAGTTATATCGGTGATTCAATCAAATATTTTAACTGTACGCCGTTTTTGAAAGATTTGACTTTGTATGTACAAAATTATGTATTCATATTGCGTATGTACGGACGCAAACAAATAATTAATCTTAATATTTTAAAGCATGTCTTGCAAAAAGAGTTTTTCCTAAAATAATTAAATTAACACCATCGATGAAAGAGCTGATCATGAAATATTTCTTAGACACCCCTTTGCTGAAATATATCACCTACCATTTTTTTTATGCTCTAAAAATAATTTTCAAATAATAACGTTATTCTATGTAGCATTTTTTTAAATTATTGATAATCCTATCGCAAGGAATTTCAATGTTTCTGTAATTAAAATCTGTTTCGCTATCTCCGGGTTGCGTAGGGCCCCTTAAAAATATTTATCTGAAAAGTTTCAAGCGGCCGAAACTTTATAATGAAAAGTTTTCAATGGGATAGAATATGTTTCATTGGTCGTGCGTTGCGATACTTCTCAAGTATTTACTTTACCCAAGCTTTGCAGTTCAACGATGTAATAAAAATGCGATGCCTTTTCATTATTTCCATCGCAAAGAAGTTACTTTTGTGATATTAATTTAATTAATACCTTTATAGTTGTTTAAATCTTTATTAGTGTTTTATAAATTATGAAAATAATTATATAATTTATATAGCGCCGTTTTTGTGAAAAAACATTTGTAAGACACTGTACAATTTATTACGAGCTCCTAGGCTCTATGTTGAGATGCAATTTATAAAATGGAGACCAAACTAAAGATGCAAACTCCAGAAAGTAAAGTTGCGTTAATATTGATAATAATAATAGTTGGATGATTTTTTTATCGCAGAATTTGTGAAAAATCACCTCAAAGGCGCTGTACAAATATATATTATATTTCTTCAACATCTTCAATCAAATCAATCTTTTTACTAACCATAGACTAAACAGACTATGATCGTTATTATCAACTTATATATTACAATTTTTTTCTCAACCGAATTTAAGTATAAACGTTAGAAAATACCCTTAAATTATTAAAATAACGAAAACTAAACCCTAAAAACCATTTTTTTTACGTTTACTTACCCCCGACTTAAATAGTTGTCTCCATTAGATATTTATAGTAGAATCAAGTGTTATTTTTTAAAGAGCCTCTGCGTGCAGCGTAATTCGACAAGTTTACCAAATCTAATTACATTATAAAGAAAAAAAAATCAAATGCAACGTACGATGAGGCAAATATTTAATTTTATACACGCATCGCAATTCGTACAGTTATAATATCCCGTGATTTTTACGGATCTGCGCTAGTAATGTAATAATTATTTTTGTAGCTCCTTTTTTGTGAAAAGTCACCTAGAACTAGTATAAAGTTGTCGAATTCCGCTGCAGGCTTCATACGCATTATAAATATCACTTAGTTTCAATTTAATTACTACAATAAATAAGTATATATGTCGGGGGAGATGTTAAAAAGCATTAAATTCACATTTTTTCTCAATCAAAGTTAAGGTTGAAGGTTAGGAAATACGCATAAATTATTAAAATTAGGCAAACTAACACCCTAAAAACCTATTTTTGCATATTTACTTAAACCTCCAACTTAAATAGTTTCCATTAGATATTTGAGTTGAAAATGTTGTTTTTTCAGAGAGGAATTCGAGAAATTTACCAAAACTAATATTTTACATGTTTAATAAAATGACCCAAAGAGAACAACTAAAAAAGTATAAATTTAAACTTACAATATTTCAGAAAAAAAAAGAAAAATTTATAACTTATGGCTTGTTACTTGTAACTACTGACCAAAACCAATATAGGAAGCAGATCATAGCGATCTATTTGTATCCACATAATAAGATAAATCTTAGCAATGTTTGCTACAGCATTGTCTGTATTCCAAATAATACATGCATACTTCGATGAAAATATAAATGTTTGAAAGCAAAGTTTACAACACTTAAAAAGGAATTTTCACGAATGTGCTAAAAAACCAAGCTTTCGATAATACTCTTGACCCAAATACGGTGAATTATTTAAAAAAGGCATTAATTTTGCTGAGGACATCGTCGCGAGTCTTGAATATTGAATACCGAAACAATTTCCTTCGGGAGATGTTTGGACAAGTGTCGAGAAGAGGAAAAAGGCGCTTTCTCAGAGTTTTGGGTCAACAGCTCTCAACGAAGACTAATGGATATAAGGTCTTAAAAGAATTAAATTCACGTTCAAAATTGGCACAGAAAATTATATATTGTATTTATACTTCCGTAAAAAGCATGTTATACCAATGACATTACAATACATCTAGGCATGTTATTGTCTCACGATAATAAAATAAAATGTATCACGTAACGAACGGACTTGCGTTTCCAGAAAAATCTTAATTCAAACGTAGTTCATATATGACACAAATAGATCTAAACAAAATAGATAAAGGACTGATGAGTTTTCGTAGTTAAAAGTTGCATCGAATAGAACATCCTACGTCTACGGGTGAAAATGAGATAACCGTGGGCATACCCGCTTACGCACTGAACACGGAACGCCATATGAGACGATCTACTGCCAGAAGACTCTCCTTTTTATACTTATGTTATTAAGTCATTTGCATGTATTTTAGAATAAAATTCTTGGCTTTTACTTGCGTTTGCCGTGCAATAGAAATAATTTATCATCACACAAATTTTGTTATAGATAGCACACGACCTCACGTTTAGTACGGAAGTACGACAATTACCGTATCTTTTGTTTGCCACTTTGAGATCTCTACAACGTATCTATGTGTTTTATAATGTCATTGTGTTGTTCATTATTTTTATTAAAATATATATTTCATGTTTAGAATTGCTTGGCACACTTGAGATATCAAAGCATAGGGTGCAATGGTGTCACTATTAGTTAATTACTAGACAGCAATTTATTACTATGCGAAGAGTGAACTGTATACTCTTTCGTTGAGGTTCAGAGCGTTGTGCACGATGTTTAATAATGCTAATATTATCTTTATCGTTGAGATAAACTTAACCATCACGAAGGTGTTCGTATCCTAATATGGTTAACTGTAAGTTTCAAATTATAACAAGTAGTTCTGTTAACAGAACAGTCAGTAGGCCTCGCATCCAAAAAAGAATGTTTCTAATTATCTCTTACATAATAAGTCAAAACCTAAATATCATATGAGATCATAAGGTTTGTGGGTAACTACTTGAATACTTAGTAGGTATTTTCCCAAACTATGAATACTGTTTCTGCTATCGTGGTACGAGAACACGCCGTCAGATGGAATGCAGGAAAACACTTCTTCTTCTTGACATATAAATTTATTAATTCACAATATATTTGCAGAGGATCTTATTTTCCTCTGCTAAAACTTAAACTGAAAGAAATAAAGGTCTAGTTTCCTCTATTCTTCAGTTTTCCCTAGGTTTACATAAACCTAGTAATTATCTCACGACTGACTGCCTAGGTACGCATGTACCTACCAGTTATATCAATACTAGCTCCTGCGTAGGTACGTCTGTACCTACCAGTTATAGCAACACTCTAATACTGTCCTTTTTCTGGGAGGTATCTGTATTTAAACTAAATTCTGAAGGACATTTTACCAAAATAAAGATGTTCCACCCGCTCGTTGGCAAACAACATTCTTAACATAAAATAAAATGCACTTAACTATTCTTAATGATACAAACGTGACTTAAACAATACAAATATTTTAAAGGAATTATTTTAAGGGAGATGAAACTTTATTTGGGGCTTTTATTACTATGGGACAGGGGTGGGAAAGGTATTGGAAAATATTTTTAGGCATAATGGATTAACTAGGGTCATCATAAAATAGAAAGCGAACAGCTCTATTTGAAAGCTGCCGCCGCTTGCAGTAAAATGTCACCAATTCTTAAATCATAAATGATACAAACAAGGCAATATGTTTATAAAAATACCAGGCCAAAGAATTGTTTTATTGTAGGGTCGAATCTGCAAATGTGGGAAGCTACATTAACTTTGAAAATACGAACTATGGGAACGGGCCTCCTGAAGGCTAAATTTTATTGAGCAATATGTAATAGTCGCATTCTGGAAGATACAATACCTTTAAAAATGTGTAGAAGACTTAAGGTTTATTTTTGAGATTATCTTACTAAAAATATGTAATTTCTATATTTTCATTCAAAATTATTGATTATAAAAAAGATCTAAAACCGCACTTTCCAAAACAGTTCCAACAGGCTGCAATGTCATTATGGCGTAGAAAACGCTAATGTCTGGTAAGACGACTGTCACCAACGTCGTCCGGCGTCACGTCAACGACGCCGAATTCACAAATAAAATAAACATGTCGTTTTGGAGGTAAATCTAAATTGTAACATTTTTGATCGTTATGGGAAATTAATTAGTCAACCTAAAAATAAAATAAAACACACTAATTTTTCTTAACTCTTCGGTAGATTAAAAAACAGTTAAAATATTCTGTTATAAACCATCTATTTTGTGTTACATTTTTAAATCTTCAAATAAAAAATAACACAAATTGTCTCAAGAAACGTCACATCTAAATGAAATTATTTAAAAACATTCTTAAGGCAGGTAGATACCACAATATTTTTAAAATGCGAAAAATTCCAAATAAGCACGACCATTTCACATGTGAAAAAAGGATCTTTGTTGAACATAATAGACAAAATAGCCATTTAGTCAAAGTAAGGCTTGTTTGAATAATAAAAGTTGACGAAAGTAACGATTCTTTGGGCAAATGGTATAACCCATTACATGTTAAAAAATTTTAAGAGATATATTGTTGGTTTAAGTACCTTGTAATGATCTGCCCTTTCTACTTCAAACTTTTCCGTCTCTTCTTTCTACGATACATTTTCCTTAAGTCCCGTAGGTAACTTTTCCATAAGGCTTTGGTTATATATATATCCGGGGTAGGAAGGTCCTCCATGCCGTCTTTTCTTTATTACACACCCCTTCAAGTGTGTACATCCTAGTTTGCCTACGTGACGTACGACCTTGAACGTACTCATTTCACGTGACGGTTCAGTATAAAAAGGCTTCACCGAACGTTGTGTTGGGTTTTTGTTTCTCGGTTTAGAAACCTAGTTATTTATGTTTTGTGTGGTATCCCTTGGTTCTTTTGAGATAGAGTGAGTTGAATCCATTACCGCTGTTTTTTCAAAACCATTTCATAAACCTTATCTTCTAAGTCGCCTGCTCACCCCCCCCTAGCTACTCGATTCTACCTATCGTAGGGTAATGTGAATATAATAAAGTGTTAGATTTTATATATATGTGATATACATACGATAAATTTATGGTGTTAGTTGTCGGCGCCATCCATGTATATATTTTGGGAGGGGAAGGAGAGGAAAGGAAATGAATTTTTTTCAAGTTAAGATTGGCTCCTCCGCTTACCAAACAAAACTGATGGATGATAATTTGAGCAAGGCGATCGATATCTGCGTGTCTGGATATCACAACCGGCCGGGTCTCCCCTTGTTCCAAATCGGCAACCTTCACGCCAGAATAAAGAAAACCAGGTCTCTTCACCAATTTCAGAATTGCCCCAATCTCAAACACCTCCAGGATAAACTACTTTACTGAGTGTAGAAGGGGAAAACCATAACATCCCTTTATCACGAATCTAGTCGCGAAAATGTGACACGCAAGGTCCTAAGTTACGTGCCACCTCCAGAAAACGTTGTAACTCCCACGCCGTCGGGGATTTACATCCCTTTCTAGGTCAATACATATATAACACACGACGATCTTGTCGACATTTTGCCCGCTTATTAACGATAGGTTGTGTGCCTACCCATTCAGCCAATTATCATGTGAGATATATGTAAGGTCTACTCGATATGCCAAATTTGGGATGAGGACTGTCTGTATTTTAATATTTGGTTCCAGTATTTATTTTATGAGGTTACTAGCATCCTCGTGTATTAGGTATGGGTAACTCCTACTGAATACCTATCCTCTCAGGTAAGGTATAAACGGATAATTGGTTTGATGTTTTGCATTTAATTTAAAGAGGCTGCCTACCTCTCGAAAGATACCTGTTGAGAAAAGTTGTTCGGTTGGTAGTTTTATTTCGGAGATTACCATCTCCCTCTTTCGACTTTAGATTTGTTTTCGTGCATCCCAATTCGTAACTTAGAAAGTCAAACAATAGATGAAAAGTATTAAATTAGAAAAGTCAAATAACAGAAGAAAAGTTTTCATTTTGTTCCGTCTGGTTGCATCCGAACGCTTTCAATTTGGGACGGCATACGCTAGCAAAACTTCCCCTTTGACTGACTGTACTCCGCGCCTCTCGGCCTATATATGAAAAGTCATTGGCCTGTCTCTCACTCACAGCTGATTGACAATCCGTCTAGGGTATTCCTTTTAATGATAACATTATTTGGGCGGCAGGTGTCGTAAACTTAGTTGTATCCGTCTTTTAAAGGGGGTCCTCTGGAATTTAATAAATAATATAAAAAACTCACCCAGTTAGGCACCTCTCATTCTCAGCGTGAAGCTTACCTGGTTACACTATATAGCTAAATCACTTTAATTTTCGACCTCCTCCCTACGCTTATAAAAGGGTAATTAAATATTCCTGTAAATAAAATTGTACCTCCCTAATCTGTTAGGATTCGAACCCACAGTTAATAATCTATTTGATTCTCTGGTTTTCGGTCTCCGTGGATAGAATGCCATCTCGCCAAATCAATAACTTAGCCCGATTAAACACTTCCTGCCTTTAAGTACATTCACTCTATTTTAAAACGCAATCAATATTTTTATTATTTTCATGTTTTTAAGACAAGCAATCTAGTTCGAACTGTATACGAAATCACGTTTAAATCAACACAACTTTATAACACAATCGCGATTGCACAACACCTGGCGCCCCTGAGGTGGGTTTTTACAAAACGGCGCTCTACAAATTATCCAATTATTATTATTGTCATTATTATTAATTGTTTTCCCACTGAGTCGAATCACTTTCACTTCACACAAACACCGGATCAATAATCTTTCACTTTAATTCAATATTCCGCAATATTCTCTAATACCATTTGAATTCAATAATTAACTGCAATTTCAAACAACACTTCTGATTTGTATCCCTTTCTCGGGACTGTCAATCCACCCAAGTTCCAAACTCGACTGCCCGTCCCTGCGCCCTGTTCCGTGTGAATGTCTTTCTTCAAGGGCCGCCTGTCAATAAATCTTCTCATATTCTAAACAAAAAATTTTTTGGAGTATGTTTGTCTCGTTTATTTTATGTGAGTATCCAAACATCACAGCCTCCCTTTAGTTCTAAGCCCAGCGGGTAATCTCGCTTCCTCGTGTTAGTCGATGGGATTAGAAATAACTATAGGTAATTTACGTTTCTCGAATACCTCTGTATTTATTTTTTTATTTTTATTTTAAATTTTATTTTAATTCTTCCAAAATGTTGAGCGCCCCTGTTCTTCGGTTTTTTCTTCGCAACCTACCATCTGTTTATTTTTTGGTTTCCGTGATTATCGGCTTGTTCTACTGGTGAGTTTTTTTCCGCCCTCAGCTTTTTCAAGTGTTTCGTGTCGCTATGGGTAGAAATTCAATATGTCATGTCACACTTGTTTATTTTAGAATTTTAAACTCCGAGTTTTGTTTATTACATAACAGTACTTGACTTAACTTTGTGTTTTTTTTCATCTCAATGCGTTATTTGTATTATGTTCGAGTGTTTTTTATTTTCATGTTGATTTATTTTGTGTCCTCGGCTGTGATCCGATGGTTTTTTGTCCGTCTGTGTTATTTATGACTTAAACATTCTCTGCCTTTTAGATCTGGAATAAACAATAATTGTTTACAGTTATTCTAATATCAATGGTATAAAATATGCCATATACTTCACGATATCCGATGCAATGTTTATTTTAGATTTGTCCCAGCTATCTTATTCTTGTGTTATAATTAATCCGATTTCGATGTTTGTTTATCCTTTGGCTTCGTTGTTTATGAACATTTTAGATGTTTTTTGTCGTCACAATGAATTCAATGTTTTCCGGGTCTGTCTGTTTATTCTATTTTGCCTTTGAAGTACGATGTCTCTGTTATCATTTTTGACGATAGGTACCATTTCTTTTGCTGTTAATGTGAATTAATAAGGTTTATGAAATCCATTTTTTTCTCAACAACAGTAATGAACTCAAGCCAGCTTTTATATCTATCTCCTCCTGGTTTGCGGCATCAGATGTAATGATCTGCCCTTTCTACTTCAAACTTTTCCGTCTCTTCTTTCTACGATACATTTTCCTTAAGTCCCGTAGGTAACTTTTCCATAAGGCTTTGGTTATATATATATCCGGGGTAGGAAGGTCCTCCATGCCGTCTTTTCTTTATTACACACCCCTTCAAGTGTGTACATCCTAGTTTGCCTACGTGACGTACGACCTTGAACGTACTCATTTCACGTGACGGTTCAGTATAAAAAGGCTTCACCGAACGTTGTGTTGGGTTTTTGTTTCTCGGTTTAGAAACCTAGTTATTTATGTTTTGTGTGGTATCCCTTGGTTCTTTTGAGATAGAGTGAGTTGAATCCATTACCGCTGTTTTTTCAAAACCATTTCATAAACCTTATCTTCTAAGTCGCCTGCTCACCCCCCCCTAGCTACTCGATTCTACCTATCGTAGGGTAATGTGAATATAATAAAGTGTTAGATTTTATATATATGTGATATACATACGATAAATTTATGGTGTTAGTTGTCGGCGCCATCCATGTATATATTTTGGGAGGGGAAGGAGAGGAAAGGAAATGAATTTTTTTCAAGTTAAGATTGGCTCCTCCGCTTACCAAACAAAACTGATGGATGATAATTTGAGCAAGGCGATCGATATCTGCGTGTCTGGGTATCACAACCGGCCGGGTCTCCCCTTGTTCCAAATCGGCAACCTTCACGCCAGAATAAAGAAAACCAGGTCTCTTCACCAATTTCAGAATTGCCCCAATCTCAAACACCTCCAGGATAAACTACTTTACTGAGTGTAGAAGGGGAAAACCATAACATCCCTTTATCACGAATCTAGTCGCGAAAATGTGACACGCAAGGTCCTAAGTTACGTGCCACCTCCAGAAAACGTTGTAACTCCCACGCCGTCGGGGATTTACATCCCTTTCTAGGTCAATACATATATAACACACGACGATCTTGTCGACATTTTGCCCGCTTATTAACGATAGGTTGTGTGCCTACCCATTCAGCCAATTATCATGTGAGATATATGTAAGGTCTACTCGATATGCCAAATTTGGGATGAGGACTGTCTGTATTTTAATATTTGGTTCCAGTATTTATTTTATGAGGTTACTAGCATCCTCGTGTATTAGGTATGGGTAACTCCTACTGAATACCTATCCTCTCAGGTAAGGTATAAACGGATAATTGGTTTGATGTTTTGCATTTAATTTAAAGAGGCTGCCTACCTCTCGAAAGATACCTGTTGAGAAAAGTTGTTCGGTTGGTAGTTTTATTTCGGAGATTACCATCTCCCTCTTTCGACTTTAGATTTGTTTTCGTGCATCCCAATTCGTAACTTAGAAAGTCAAACAATAGATGAAAAGTATTAAATTAGAAAAGTCAAATAACAGAAGAAAAGTTTTCATTTTGTTCCGTCTGGTTGCATCCGAACGCTTTCAATTTGGGACGGCATACGCTAGCAAAACTTCCCCTTTGACTGACTGTACTCCGCGCCTCTCGGCCTATATATGAAAAGTCATTGGCCTGTCTCTCACTCACAGCTGATTGACAATCCGTCTAGGGTATTCCTTTTAATGATAACATTATTTGGGCGGCAGGTGTCGTAAACTTAGTTGTATCCGTCTTTTAAAGGGGGTCCTCTGGAATTTAATAAATAATATAAAAAACTCACCCAGTTAGGCACCTCTCATTCTCAGCGTGAAGCTTACCTGGTTACACTATATAGCTAAATCACTTTAATTTTCGACCTCCTCCCTACGCTTATAAAAGGGTAATTAAATATTCCTGTAAATAAAATTGTACCTCCCTAATCTGTTAGGATTCGAACCCACAGTTAATAATCTATTTGATTCTCTGGTTTTCGGTCTCCGTGGATAGAATGCCATCTCGCCAAATCAATAACTTAGCCCGATTAAACACTTCCTGCCTTTAAGTACATTCACTCTATTTTAAAACGCAATCAATATTTTTATTATTTTCATGTTTTTAAGACAAGCAATCTAGTTCGAACTGTATACGAAATCACGTTTAAATCAACACAACTTTATAACACAATCGCGATTGCACAACACCTGGCGCCCCTGAGGTGGGTTTTTACAAAACGGCGCTCTACAAATTATCCAATTATTATTATTGTCATTATTATTAATTGTTTTCCCACTGAGTCGAATCACTTTCACTTCACACAAACACCGGATCAATAATCTTTCACTTTAATTCAATATTCCGCAATATTCTCTAATACCATTTGAATTCAATAATTAACTGCAATTTCAAACAACACTTCTGATTTGTATCCCTTTCTCGGGACTGTCAATCCACCCAAGTTCCAAACTCGACTGCCCGTCCCTGCGCCCTGTTCCGTGTGAATGTCTTTCTTCAAGGGCCGCCTGTCAATAAATCTTCTCATATTCTAAACAAAAAATTTTTTGGAGTATGTTTGTCTCGTTTATTTTATGTGAGTATCCAAACATCACAACCTACATAAAAATCTCATGATTTCAGTGGAGTTTGAATTTTAGTTTAATTGCACTTTATAATATTGGTTTAATTTCATCCGTAGACACGTTCCCTGTCCGAAAGCTCGAAGCCATTTTGAGGCCTCCCCAAACAATTAAAACATTTCGCGGAGTGCTCTCCAAACTCATCGGAGGCCCTCTGGAATAATTAAAAGGAATTTAGTCGGCGAGTGGAGCCTCTTAACTGTTCCGATCGCCGAGTGTGCGACTACGACCCGCATATGACTTTTAATGAGTTACTGTCGTGGAACTATTCACAGTTGTTGCACAACGAGTGTATGAGTGTGTAAGCTCAGCCTGGTATATCTGATGTGACACATAATCCTATAGAACGCAGGTTTAATGTGGGAAGGTAATTAAACATTAAACAACAACATAAAACCCGCGTTCTTCAACACCTTGGGTTAATTATTAAAAAACACTAAAGATAAAGATCATAAATTGAGCCAATCATTCTACGTAGGTAAGACAACCAAAAATATAAATATTAGAATCACGGAACATTTAAGATGTTTAAATAACAATATGTCGCCTGTTGTATGCTGATGATGCGGTGCTGATTGCTAATAGTATGGATGATCTACAGTCTCCCGTGTCTAGGATGAACGAAGTATGTATGAAGAATGAGTTAATGATGAATGTAAGTAAGTCTAAAGTAATGGTGTTTGAAAGAAAGAGTACGAAAACAGTGTGCAATATAGTTGTGAATGAGGAATACTTGGAGCAGGTGGATGAGTTTGTGTATTTAGGAATTATGTTTACGAGAGATGGGAAGGCTGACAGAGATATTGAAAGAAGGGTAAATGCAGGTAATTCCGTTAATGGAGGACTGAACGCAGTTGGCGTTAGCAAAAAATTGTCCAAAAAAGCGAAGTTAGCAGTCCACAACGGAGTGCTGGTACCTACCTTGCTGTATGGAAGTAAGGCATGGAACTGGCAAAAAAAGGATGAAAGTAGATTGAATGCTGTTGAAATGAGATCTCTGAGGCGTATGTGTGGTAAAACCACGTATGAACGTGTGAGGAATGTGGAGAAAGAGTGCAAGGCTGATGTAAGCGTAATGAGAAAGATTAAGAAAGGGACGCTTAGATGGTTTGGTCACGTAGAGCGAATGAGCGAAGAAAGGAGTGTAAGGAGGATATATGATGCAAATGCGAATGGTAGCAGAAGTCGAGGATGCCCGAGGAAGACATGGCACGGTCAAGTGAATCAGATACTCGAGTCGGGCCATGTCAAGAGTCAGAATAATAGAAGAGTATGTATAAGACGATGTATGAATGTGAATGAGGCAAGAAGTGTGTGCCAATACCGAGTTGTTTGGCGGTCCGTCCTCTCTGCCTACCCCTGCGGGGAAACGGCGTAATGGTTAGTTAGTTAGTTAGTTAAATAACAATAATAATTTTTCAGAGTTTGCCAATCATCTTATTTCCACCAATCATACTTTTAATAGGGACACAGGGGTTAAAATTCTTCACCGTAATAATAAAAGCAAGAGATTAGATAACTTTGAAGCCCTTGAAATCAAAAAATTGCCCAAATAATAACGCCAGTATATTGAATAACCAAATTAATTTATCGTTTAGTCCCATTCTAGATATATTTCCAGTAAACCGCTCTGCTATTTGTTAACCTCCCACTCAAACACCTAAATTATATTTTTTGTGTATATTTTATATCATAGGTTAGTTTAAATATTCTCCTGACGAAGGAAGGGTACTTCCGAAACCGGTAGAGTGCAATTAAAATTAAAGTGGTCTAAATCAAATTTATATTTTTTATTATAAATTAATTTTTTACTTCATTTAATTTATTGCAAAGCGCCCGTGGTTTATTTTATAACTGTACCATTTATTACTGCTTAAAAATCCTGCACGTATAACATGTCGAAAAGTGTATGTTGTGCTTTCTTTTCGACAACTTTGCTGAGTACGTGATCATTAATAGGACGACTGTAAAAAACGTGACCGGATATATTATTGACACGTATGTCGATAAAGGCAGTAAAAGAGAGCATACGAAATGAACATTTTCTACGAACCAGAAAATTTGAGTGTACACAGCATCAATGTGTAAAGCTTTTCAACCTCGTTACAGTTGGTTCATAATTTTTTTTTGTGATTTTGGAAACATGTTAACAGGTAAAAGTTAAGTACTTAACTCAATTACCCTATTTGTTTTTGTACTTCTTTTTATTCTTTTGGTGCTTTTTTTATCGGAGGTTGGCTATCATCGGGGCAAGGTTGATACCCCATCAAATAACCGCACAAGAATCTCAACTGCTCCCAACATTCTGGAGCCAATGGCACTGTGGAACCTCAATTAGGGTATGTTGCGAGACTGAAGGAGATATGAGATAGGGGAGAGGAAGGAGGGGAAGTACCTGGCCATTCAGATCTGGTAAAAAAACACTGCTTTTTCACGAATGTTTCGTTTTTGATGGTGTTATTTTGCCTGGACGACACTGAGAGTATCTTCCTTATATCTTAAATAAATCTTAAATAACTAACTAACCATCATGCCGTTTCCCCGCAGGGGTAGGCAGAGAAGACAGACCGCCAAACTACTCGGTCTTGGCACACACTCCTTACGTCATTCACATTTATACATCGTCTCATACATATTCTTACACACTATAAATAACTATATCTTTTAAAAATGTTTTATTTGTCATATTTAAAATAATCTAACATTAAAAACTTTTGGATAATATCCATTGTTATCTTTGATCAAACAGGAATAATGCATTTTTGGTGTATTTTGAATCAGAAAAAGTACGGCGATTTTGCGCAGCGGGTTTTTTCGTCGATTTTCTCACGACCTTTTCTAAAGTGGCTGAAGCTCAGCGAGGGTTGTATTTTTAAACTTAATTTCCCCCACCCTTTCCAGCCTGAAATATTGAACCCGAAGGCTGCGGGTACCGATCCTTGTTAGGGGTAGACGAAAACAACTGTCGGATGTTGACAGCGGGTCCGACGGAATATAGCAGCCGAAAATATACATTTTACTTTTACACATTGCCCCAAACAAGGTTACATTTTAGGTATATTTCATGAAGCAACAAAAAAATGACACAATAATCTTTTGAAAATATATCTCACAAAAATACTGCAATACCTAAAACAAATCTTCTTTCAGTCCAAAATGTACAATATTTTGTGGTTAAATTATTATTAAACAAAGCTAAATACGAACAAAGAAATGACGTACCAAAGTCATTACTATACAATTCTGTAAATTTATTATCTGTTCGTGCTATATTGTGGCTTAAAATTGTGAGTCAGCATACATCTCAATCTGAACATAATAAATGTTCATGTTCATAATACAAGACTAATTGCAAACGATGGACTTGTAGTTCCCAGATACCTGGATAAATACGGTCAAAGAACTCTAGAATACCTCGTTCCAATAATTTACAACATGTTACCAAACTCATTAAAAAGCTGTGAATTGACTCACAGAAGGAAATGTATGTTAAAAAAATGGTTATGTGAAAGAATTTTTTTGTACTAATGTAATTATGTGTATATTTTATGTACTTGTTAAAATTGTATGTGTATTTAAAAAGTAATTGTTAAAATAACCCGTTGACAAACTGATATCAATCAGTTTAACGGGACTTAATAGTAAAAAAATGTATTTTTGAAAGTTAATAAATAATAAATTTAAAAAAAAACATGCGTCATACGATATGGCAGACTCATATGATATGGCAGAATGAAAACAGTTTTAAATATCATCATGGCTTAGTCGTGTTTAATATTCAAGTAAAATTTGTTATTCCGAAAACTTTTGTTTTCACGGGTTTCCTGGTAAAATATCTTCCTGATTTTATAAGAAAACCGCACGAGTTGTAATCCAGCTTTTGGGTGAGTGATTTTTTGAGTGGCAATAATAAACTTTATTGTGAACAATAATAAAAATCAGGAACATCTTTTTCTTTAATTTATTTTGAAGGTTATAACAATCAATGTAATATACCAGTGAAGAAGAAGATAATACTAATAAATTTAAACGAAACATTAAACAGAACAAGACAAAAAAGACGGTCACAACTGTCGAACTTGTCGATCTTATATTTCAAATTCAGAATTAACAATTTCATCTTGCAATTAATTTTTCCCAATTTTTGGCATTTACCTTTTTAAATGGCTACAAAGTTACGAATGAAATTAGTTTGTAACATAGATTGTTTATTTATGTGGTTTTCTTTATTTATATTTATGTAGACTTTAAAAAAGGTCAAGATATCCCATGTATATTTGTACATGTGGTAAATAGATGATAAAAAAAATTGTGAGCGAATTTAAAAACTTTATCTTTGTTTGCCTTCAAAATGTTAATATTTTTAATTGCGTACATCATTTTTAAATACTAACATTTGAGAAAATCTTTCATCTGCTTTCAAAAACAGCATTTTATTTCGAAATACGTTTAAAAACAGTGAGTTTATTTGAAATCCAATGAAATGTGGAAAAAAATTATGAAACTCTTACCTAATGATTAATTTTTTTTTTCATAAATTTAAACACCTTTATAACTTTCTTCCATACACTAGGAAAGTAGATAAAACTATCTAAACTTTAAATATTATCTTTCGTTGTTTTGTTCTCTTTATAGAGCTCTGGTTCAAAACATTCATTTTCAAAATTGCAATCATGAAAACGAAAAATTTATTAGACCGAAACTAAAAGCAAACCTACCCTCTAAAACGTCAAATAAATTCCCTGTACCCCCAAGGGGACGTAAAGCCTTTGAAGTAGTATAATTTTGATCAGGTTTTATTAGCTGATGTTTTTCACACTCACGGTTACTTGAATGGAAATAGGGTGGCGTTTGAGCCTTTTCATCCCCTAAGATTTTTCCACGTGGACGAACTAGGGCCCTTATCAGAGGCTGTTGCGCGAAGGGAGGACAAACTGTCATATAAAGAAGATATCACGATCGTAAGGGTTTACAACCGGTGCTATTCCGTACTGTTGTGTCCATTTAAATATAATAAATAATCTAAATTTATTTCTCAGTTTACATAGTAAATTAAACACTGTTAGTTCCTCAATTCAAATCCATGGGATGAACATTACAATCATATCTATAAAATATTATTTTTTGTTCTTTTATGCTATCTTTATTACTATTTCATGTATTACTACCACAACACGGGCATTAGACTAGTATGGTAGTTAAAAAATGTCAAAAAATGTAACATGTTTACATTTATTAAATAATAAAAAATATATATATATATCATAAAGAAAAATCCTTGTTTCGGTACCCAGTAAAACAACTACAAAATACAAGTCAGTTAGGAAAATTCTGAATTCAGATAAAAACATAAGAAATACGTTACTACGTTAGCCCCACTCTTTCCCCACGTCAAGTTAACAAACTTATTTCCCCTTTTCTATAAAATGGAGGTGTACAGGAACATTGAATAAAGTGAACATTCGTGTGACCATTTCCCACGACAAATCAAATTATATATATATATATATAATTGCATTGAATTTTATTCTTCAAACTTCCTTAAAATTTTCCACTAATTCTAAAACATGGCGTTTTTCAGAACGTACATGTTACTACATGAATATAAACGTGAAGAAAACGGGATATAGGAATGGATGGATAATTTGGATGAATAAAGATTGGTAAATGAACTTTCAGCAGTAAATATAACGTACGAAACGATGGAATAAGTCAGGGATGCCCAAGTAGGATGTAAATCAATTAATTCAGTCATAAAAAATATAAATAGTATAAAATCTTACCTTTTTAAGATGTCATACCCTTAAATTAAATATACCATTCCTAAGAGAAAGTCCAGTTATATCCAATTTTCCAATGATGTCCTAAATCCTGTATTTAAATTTCGCTAATAATCAATTAGTTAATGTTAATTAAGTGTTAATCTCAAGTGACCTACCAGGTAAGTATTGTACTGTATATTATCTCCATAAATAGTTAGTAATAACATGTAGAAATATATTATAAATTTTTACAGCGCCCTTGAGGTGATTTTGCACAACAACGGCGCTATACAAGTCATCCAATTATTATTATTATTATTATATCAAATAAAAAGTCTTAAAGAGAAAATAAGGAACTCTATTTCTTTAATATTATTTTTTCAATAACAAATTAAATACCAGTACATTTTTTTATTGTTTTATGTACCTGTTATCGTGTTAGAATTATTATTGTGAACAATAATATCATGGACATGTAAGCAGATAACCATATAAATATATATATTTTTTATGATATTGCTCAATTAATTTTGACACTTTTTCTTTTTTATATATAATACATTTCTTTCATAATATAATACATCTATATCACTACGTATCATTAATTTTCTAAAATATCAATTATTATAGGCGCCTAAAATATATTCCGATTCCGTCAACACTGTGAAACAACAACAATGAAACATTTTTAATACAAACAAAACCTGAGTTTCATTGGTTCAATTTACATGCAAAACCAGAAATAAATGTGGACTTGTGGACTGAGTTTCGTGACCCGTGACGTCAGAATCAACAGGTGTGCCAACCAAACATTTCGTGTTAATGTGATGGTATTTTATTCGTTTTTAAATTACGATTTACAAATTCTACCTTTTATTTATATGAATTCGGAATCAGCGGTTATTGATCTATATGAAGTTATACATATTTTTAAAGCCATAATATTTTTCACTGGACTTCCGTATACTGTTTATGAGACAAAGCCTAATAACATAAATATTTTTGTAATTTTGAACATTTCTAAAGTGTTGATGTTTTTCCAGCTGTGTTCACACATCGCATAAAACCCTACTTCGTAATACGAGCAGCGTGTCAGTAATGCGATACGAAAGGAATAGAGTTAACAATGGATGGGCATCAAACACAATAACTTGAAAACAGATACGGTGTTCGGAACCGCAGTACCACAGTAGTACAACAAATCGTCTGTGCAGTTCAGTGTGCTAGGAAAGATATGAAGACGTCTATGTAGTTTGTGTACGACTGAGAACTCTGAAAGCAAGCTAAATGAAATAAGAAGGTTTCTCCTGCAGCACGATGGGAGATTAGTATTTTGCAGACAAGATGAACACGAATGGGTCTTTCGTATGGTTCTGTAAATATCGATGATACATCGTGTGTTACAGTAGAAATTAAATGGTACAGTAAGATGTTGCAGTATTTATTATTATATTTTGGGAGGTGGGCAATAAACCATTATTAACACAAGTAAACCATTGTAAGCAATAAACCATCTATTAATTATTTTGAATTTCCCGCAAAGCTGGGCTGTTACATGTTTATTTTATAAGGACATCTAAATTAACCTAACATCATAAAAACAAAATAATCCAAAATGCAAGATAGAAAAATATTTGATTGGGAATACACACTACAATAAATAAGTGAAATAAGTCGAAGCAGAACTTGGCAGATTGATTAGTTAGATTTGTTGTTTGGCTGTCTGATATAAATTCTGCTAAGACCTATTTATTATTTAGTGATTGATTCGTTAAATATGTCAACAACTTCTTTATAATCACTACCCAAATTCTGTATAGTAATAACCCAAACATTAATCATAATAACCTGTACACAGTAACGAAACGTCTCGGCACGATCTTCATAAACAATATGTACCTTAAAATATGATTTAAGATTTTCACGGCCAAAAGTATTTTTGTTATTTGTTTTTGGGGTATTATGCCGTGTTGCGCTAACTCCTTCTTTAGCCAACGTTTCGGACAGCATTGCAGTGTCCATCATCAGGGCAGATGTGTTATTTGAGTAATAAAAATTGATACGTTAATGTTAGCTCAGAGGGTTGGAGCTGGCAACACGGTATCACAACCTCATACATAAGCTCACATTTCACCACAACCTCAAATAACACATCTGCCCTGATGATGGACACTGCAATGCTGTCCGAAACGTTGGCTAAAGAAGGAGTTAGCGCAACACGGCATAACACCCCAAAAACAAATAACAAAAATATGTACCTTTCTTAATTTTGACATTTGAAATATTTTTTCAAATCTCATGGTTTAACTCATGTTGCAAAGTGAAAGCAGTTGCGTTGATCTAGAAATAAAAAATAATGGCAAAATTTCATGACACATGGACATTGACAATTTCATGACACATTGACATTGACAATTTCATGACGCTCACCGTTCTAAAGAGTATTTAGAAGGACATAACTACAAACAGATATTCTGTCTTACATATGAGATTTTTTATTTGTAATCAGGAACATTTAAAAATTAGGGTGACTGCTCGAACGCTCGAACGCCCGAACTGAGCCATCGAGGTAACCTACAGACCCGTAGTAAATTAATAGTTTTAAATATTTAAATTGTTATTCCGTTTCGCGTTTGCACTGCCTGAGGGCTGCACGTATATTTATTACGAACTAACATAATTAATATTCACTCGATATCGCTGCTAGACAGGTTGGCGTCGAATAAATTACTCACTAGTGATACTCGAAAACGAAAGCTCATATCAAAAAAGTTATAAAACAAAATCGACCCCAAAAAATGTGATGTAGATTCACCAGTTTTCCGCTTTTACCACTAGTTGCCGGACACCATGAACATAAATATAAATATTTGTTTTAATATATAGGAATCTACACATATTAAGACGCTACGCTATATGTTTATTTGTGTTGGAAACAGTATTTATACATTATTCTACGGTGTTAGGAATTTTTATATCATTGACCAGTAAAATAACGACATAAAAAGAAAAAAACCATAACAATATAACAGTTCTGGTATAGTGCATCTACTTATAAACAATCTGTACTAAGGCAATCACTAGTAACGAACTGACTTTTGCGAAATTCAGTTGAAAAAATTGCATTAACTTTGTTTTGACTTGAAGCAGCCAAATCAACGTGTACACAAACAACGTGTATACTACAAACTACGAAATTCAAGGGATTACAATTTATTTTTTAATAAATTAAGACCCTTGTCAATCCTAAGCTGCATTTTTTCTGATGGCAGATAACAAAAGTATGTAAGAATGAGAAGTGTGAAGTATTATTGCCGGCTCTGTATATCATATTTGTAATTTTCAAAAATGTTTACAGACCTCTGGGCTAGAGAAATATATAGGCCAGGAGAAAAGAGGATTTCGTTCCATGTAACCATTGTGGAAAGCGATGTAGGGAAGTAAAGAGAAATAAAAGGAACGAAGAGAGAGGAGAGGAATGGGGTTCCAACAAAAGTCATCCACTTGGAATAATCTAAATTCTGTCAATTGATGGATTCGGAAGAAACGGCGGTCTAAAGATGAGATTTTTTTTTTCAACAATGGAATTTATGAGATTTTTTTCGTTTACCCGTACATCTTAAGTTTTTGAAGTCTTTGAGGTTTATTTATAGAATTAATCATTTTATGAATCTACAATGAAGTAGAAATCTGACGAACAGTGATTTCTGGCACCATTAAATTTGCACAGCGTTTTCTGTCTCAGTTTTCTATTTTTAGCCCGCCATGTCATGTTGAAATCACATTGCAAGTGACGTCAGTAGGTACGTATGTACTCCACAGATTAAAATATAAGTAATAATTTCAACACCTCTTATTAGTTTTTTAAACATTATCAACAAAAATCAAAGAATATGATACAGACAACGACAGAAAAAAAGACCGAGACTCGAACTTGCGACCTCATACGCATTCCGAGAGTACCTGAAGCATAATCCAATTTATTGTAGCTACTATCGAAACCTTTACAAATTCTTTAATTTACATCATGATTATGTACTGTGACAAGTTATTTTTTTTTTAAATACACAACATATTAAATTAAGTAAGTACCTACCTACAATCCGAAAAATATTTAATTATAATTCCGTATTTGAAATGTGCTTTCTTTTTGTTCATACTTATGAAGCTCAAAAACATTCTTTCGAAAGTTAAATTTATGACGTCTCTATTTGTCCACAAAAAATATCATTATATTATATATAATATAATGAAAATTGGCAAATTTTTAATAGGCAATATTTTATAAAATACATACTTCATCAGCTTCACAAATCCTACAATTATAATATCCAGTGTTTTTTTTTTCTTTTTAAGGCCCTGTATAAGCGTTCAAAGGGAGATATGTAAATATGAATGTTACATGGAGCGCGCTAATAATAAAAACGATAATAATTAAGCGAAAATTGTGAAAATATTTAATAAAACACGACTCGTTTGACATACAACAAAAATCTCTTGACAAATGCTTTAGTTGCATTAAAAGATACACTGTGAATTTTTTCAAGCCTATAACATATTAAATAACAGAACGAAAGTGTGTTTAATAATTTTTGGAGCTTACTTTGCGATATTTTTCTATCGAGGAAATTTCATATAATTAACGCTTTGGCATAACTAATGTATAGATATTATGTTCAACATTTACATTTTTTACATTTTACATTTTTTTGGAACTTAAAAACTTGCTATAAAGCGGTAGATATTGGTTATGGGGGGCTTAAGCGATCTGCGCTAGTTATTAAATTAATACACAAGTACGAATTGGAAAAAGGTGATAGAGTATAATTTGTTTACGAATCCGTTCTGAATTTTATACTATTCCTTTTGCACTTCTCTATTTCATTATTTGTACATGTTTTAAATTAAAGTTATCATATAAAAAAATATCATCACATTACAGTGTGCATGTTATGTTAGTAAAATAAACGAGAAAGGGATATTTCCGCCACCGGTAAATAGATTGAACTCTCTTAAACTATTTTTACAAGGATATTACACATTGCCGATATAAGCGAATGAAACGAAGAGTCATTAGAGTATTTTCCAATGGAGAAATACGATAGCCCAGAGATCGAATCGACTACGGAATTTTAATTAACGGCGGAGCGGAAAGTGGTAACCAGAGGCAACCTAACTAGGGGTAAACTGAAAACTTTTTATTTCCTCTGTTGCGTTTTCATCTCAGCGGGAAAAATAAAAGGCTGCCGCGCTGGAAATAATAAGGCAGTGTATCTGGCTGATTGCGCGAATGGGAAAAGTTTCATTTGGTAAAATGGTGGACGGATGTGGAATATGTGGAAGTGAAAAGAATGGATCTTTTTGGCTGTAAATAGAGCCACGCATACGTCGGTCGCGTACATCGGTTACGTTGAAAACTTTACACAATCTTGCCACTGCCACACTATAGTGCACTCTAGAAGCATAAAATATCTTTTCGATGGGAAAAAAAACCTTAATTTCCATGCTACAAAATTATACAATGCTCTTACAAATGAAATTAAAATCACAATGTAGATAAAAATGTGCCTACCTAACATGAAGATATAAGTATAACCCCACTTCTAAGGGATCGCCTTCACTGGCTTCGATGCCCTGAAAGAATAGAGTTTAAGATCTGCTTAATGACCTTCAAAGCATTGCAAGGAATGGCGCCAACCTGTATATCGGAACTATGTGTCCGACAAAACTTAAGCAATAGACAGCTTACTCTAAAGTCAGCAGATCTAGATGTTAGTAATCGTCTAATCGAACTTTCTAGGTCAAATCAAATCGTTTACTATGATCGTTCTTTTAGTGTAACAGGCCCGCTGATCTGGAATAGACTTCCCTCAGCTCTTACTAATCTCCAGAATTTGGCTGAATGTAAACTGGCTTTAAAAACAAAATTATTTAAAAAATCTTACCGTTTATAAATCTTAACTTCTTTTCAATATTTTATAATAAGCCATATTCTATAACTTCCGGTAATTGTTTGGTTTCGGTTGTCTCCTTATTGTACCTTTTTAAAGTGTCTGCTCAGAAAATTCTCATTTCTGAGCACAAACTGCCTCCTGTTTTAGTTTTAATATTCTTGTTTTGTCCTGTCCTGCTGTTATTGTTATTCTAAGTTTTGTCATCACTTTGTGTAAACAGTGTATTTAGTGTTATAATATTAGATCTGTAATGGGTAAGGCACACTGTAGGGATAATTTTAAGAACCACTAATACTGATTTACCAATTTTAAGTTTGATATAGTTAAGCGCACTTGAAGTAAAATTAGACTAAACTGTGCTACATATATGCCTTGTTATTATTATTATTACTATGAGGAAATCATTAAAATTATAAAGTAACACAAACACAACCTACAGTTAATAAACATGAAGACTTTATTTTGTGGAAATACATAAAGATGAGGAAATACAACATACAACAGTCTACAATCCGCCTCAACAGAAATACTTTGCGAGGAGGACTATGAATAATATACAATACCTTTAATTTTTAAAATAGTTACTAATCAAGAAAAGAAATAGAAAACATTGAAGTTTAAAATATACAACTTTGTATAAAAATCTTTATAAAGATAAACTGTTAAGTTCTGAAAGTCTAAAAAAAGCAGGGAGATTAGTGAAATAAAAAATTATAAAAATCTAAAAGAGATTTTTTGACATGACTAGAAATTAACCTAAATATGAAATTAATGACCTAAGAAAAATTTTAAGGTTTAATATACCGATGTTTTACGAAAGTTCCATAAAAATACATTATTCATAAAGTAATCACAAATTTAATAAGCTGGAAACATACGGATTCATTAAAATGCCATCAATCAGCGGCGGATTACGCAATTTATCAAGGTAGATTAAGCATAATATATGCTTTCATACTAAACATGTAAATTAACAGAGCAATGGAAATGCTTTGTTTTCCGTGAAACATTCTAACATTAATAATACTAATTGAGATAGATTAATAAATTGCCTTTATTTTGCACATTAACTTTCCCGCTACTAATATATAAAACTTCCTTCTAGTCCCACGATGACCGTGTTACTGTCTTATTTGAGTTATTACACTAGACTTGTCCCTGAGGAAGAAAAGGTTAATAATATGCGAGATAAAGAAATGAATCACATTCATTTAACAGTAAATAATGATTTAAAAATCATTAATCTCTTACATATTTAACGTGCATATTACAATCTTATTATTATTAAGCATTTCTCAGGGCTTTAAAAAAACATTTATCTGGTTATGTTGGATAATAATTATGTATAATATTTAATAATTGACGACAGTAATAGCGATTCTGAAACAAAAATTTGAAACAGATAATTCTAAAATATATTTAGCATCTAGGAATTGAACACAGGACCTCAACCTTGCCGGGGCTATGCTCTACCACTGAGCTAATACGGCCATATTTAAGTGTATTGTACTTCGACTTAGAACCACTAACATTACCTACTATCATTTTCTTAATGAATATTTTTATTGACTGCGATCTTTACGTAGGATCGCAGAATTCTTCCCAAACTAAATGCAATTTGGATAGTGTCATTGATATATATACATTTTTTATTTTAAGGCGATGCCATACGTAGTAGTGCAAAATCGTGTGTTTTTGGTTTGAAAATTTGGTCGCCTAAATATTACACGATCCAGTGCATCGCCTTAATGTGCGACATCTATTGACTTTTTTAGACTTCTAGGATGAATACTTTTTATTTTGAAATAAATTAATGAGTAAAACTTCAAATTGTAATATTTAATTATTGTAGACAATATTAGCAACTCTCGGACGAAAATTTGAATAACAAAGATCAAAAAAAGATTTCGGTAAGTCTTATGTCCTGGGTTCAATTCATAGAAGCGTCAGAGCCTTTTTCCAAATAAAGCATTCGGCGAAAGCTTTCGACATCAAATAATCAATTTGATACTGATGATTTAATAATTGTGACAATCAAATTACTTTGTAAATGCCATACTGCTAACTTGATAATCGCAATATAATAGCTTCATTAAATACAAAATTCATAAGACGCTTTCCGACCCCAATAATTCCATAATTCTTGGATAGATTAGAAGGTGGAGGGGAGGAGTACCTAAGATATGGAAAGCAAAATGAGACTATAATGAAGAACAGATCGTGTGGCTCTGGGACTAGGCTCGACGTGGTTACCCCTCGGAGACTCAATAGTAATAATTGTAAGGGTGGTAATGAAAGGGTGTATAAAGGAGGATGTGTACGTGATGACGAACAAAACGATTTAAAAAATATTGATGTACTGTAGATGTACTAACTAACATCGGCGTCATTTTCTTATGGATTGCTTATATTTGTGTATATTGTGTCCACAAAAGTAAAAACTACTTTAGTAAGAAACTTAATAATAATAATAATAATAACTAGATGGCAGCACTTCCGTTTGTAGCTGTACGTGGATCGAATGCGCACGGCAGACGTTAGCGTAATAATATTATACACTATTATAATAATAGAATTAATGTGGTAGTAAAATTTATTTACTTTGATATTCATTACAGGCAACAATAACATCAACATTAATAATAAAATGATTTTTGTATTTAAAAAACTCTTAAATATACCCAACGTGCCCGCAAAACTCGAAAAGTAGTCGACCGATATCGCTGAAAATTTCAAAGTTTGTTCTGATTAGTGCAAAGAGTGTTTAGAGAGTGTTCTGAATGGTAGGAGAAGTCGGAGACGCCCTAGGAATATTTAACTCAATATCTCTGCACTGGAATGAGACACGGAGTCGAATTAATGTTGATGTAATGTAGTTTTTTGACAGTAACATTGAGGTATACAGTAGTGAATGATGTAAGAAGTCGTAGACGCCCGATAAAGACATTAGCAATAACGAAGCATTACGAGGTCGACTAGAATTAATTGAAAATTCAAATTTCAGATTAAAAAATTCCAAAGTAGAAGATCCTATCAGTATCGCCCTGGCGTAAGACCACCATTCAAATCTAAATAGCCAGATACTTCTCCACCTTCTTCTTCCCCATCTCCTTTCTCTTCACACTATCTTCTGCCTTACAGCATACTGAGGATACAGCGATTGGAGATGCTATAGTCTCCAGATGGTTGGGAGTAGTTAAGACTCTTGTGCGGTATTGACTTATAAATAAAATTATATTTCATCAAATTTAATTTATAACAATTTAATTATCTCACTGGTCTGAGGCAGTCAACTCTTAGATCAGCAACATCATCAGCTGTAGGCAGACTGATGGAACCTAAGCGCAAGCCAAATACTAAGTTTGGTGATCGAGCTTTCGGTGTATCTGGGCCGAAAGCTTGGAATAAACTCTCTCCGGAACTAAGATCCATAACAAGTCCAACAGAATTCAGGTCTAAACTAAAAACTTACCTTTTTAAGCTGCCGTACCCTTAGATTAAATATACCATTCCTAAGAGAAAGTCCAGTTATATTCAATTTTTCAATTAAGTCCTAAATCCTGTATCTAAATTTCGCCAATAAACAATTAGATAATGTTAATTAAGTGTTAATCTCAAGTAACCTACCAGGTAAGTATTGTACTGTATATTTTCTCAATAAATAGTTAAGTAATAACATAGATCACTGTAGAAATGTATTATAAGTTTGTACAGCGCCCTTGAGGTGATTTTGCACAAAAACGGCGCTATACAAGTCATCCAATTATTATTATTATTATTACAAATATTTTTTATTAGAAGCTGATAATTCGTGAAATAATTTATTTGTAATTTATGATTAATTTATTTATTTATTGGACACTTTGTATAGCGCCGATTTTGTAAGATATCACCTCTGGGGCGCTTAACAGTGGATGCAGGTATTCACAACTATTAAAACCATTATTTTACATAAGCTTAAGGCTTTCAAAAGCAAGAATTACTAACACTGTCTAGTTTTATTATGCTTCTTCGCCCCTTAAGAGGAGTTATGAGAATTTTTATCATCTAAAAATAAAGCACAGCAAAAACTATTATAATTCAATTAGACATGCCATCCAGCTATTTAATATTATTTATTTGTATAATAATTCTACTGCCAAAAGTGTTCTACGATCACTTGTAGTAGGTATTTATTTTTAAAAGAAATAAGCAAAGCTTTTTCATCTGTTCCTATAACATTATGTGTGTTTTATAGGTCCTGGCCCAATAAAACGAAATGATCCTTCCACAATCTACAATATAAGGGATGCGTCTGTTTTGCACCCCCGGGCTGCTGAATCATTTAGGGGGTGGGGAGGCAAATGTTCCGAGATAAATGAAAATATGTAGTAATGCATTTGGGGTGCACAGCATGCTCGCTTTCTTTGTGTCCTTGGATAAGGGAAACGTCACTTAAGAAGACTTGTTTAACCAAGGTAATACGATAGCCCGTGAATGTCTTTTTATATACAGTTGGACATAATATTGTTGGCATGAGCAGATAATGTTATAAATAATTCTTCATAACCGGGGAAAGTGTTAAGTTTTTTTCTATGTAAGGTATGGTACAGCATGTGTTTTAAATGCAGGCATTAGAACTGGGACATCTACATTTTGGTAACGTTTTGAAGGTTTTAATGTTATTATCATCATTAGCGCTACATTTCCTATTGGTTTCCTACTGTCTCTCTCCTGTTTCTTTTGCATGAGATCGAACAAAGTAAAACTAACTAACTAACCATCACTCCGTTTCCCCGCAGGGATAGGCAGAGAGGACGGACCTCCAAACAACTCGGTCTTGGCACACACTCCTTGCCTCATTCACATTCATACATCGTCTCATACATACTCTTCTATTGTTCTGACCTTGACATGGCCCGACTCAAGTATCTGATTCACTTGGTCGTACCATGTTTTTCTTGAGCGTCCCCGATTTCTGCTACCATTCACATTTGTATCGTATATTCTCCTTACACTCATTTCTTCGCTCATTCGCTCTACATGCCCAAACCATCTACGCGTCCCTTTCTTGATCTTACTAATTACGAGGGTTTTTAATTTGATGATAAACAAGTATCATGCGTTCCAGTTCTAGTCAACAAATACGGCTAAAGCCATTTCAAACAACGTTTTATTTCGAATTCGTTAGGTGTGAATGCTGTCATTGTTCTACCGGTATTTCAAATGAAGAGTCTCCGAGGGACTAGCGTCATCGATTCTTTCAGATTCAGTGCAAAAATCGGTTGACATTTGTCACGTGAGAACGAGTCGTTTTCACGAACTATTCAACTATTCAGCTGTGCAATGATTTGGCAGCCTCTGCATTTCCTCCCTCCTACAACATGGGCATCATCAAGACCCCTGTTCACTCCTTCCTCTCCTCAAAATGACACTCCACACAGTGTCCCCAAAGATGACGTGTGATCTGTGCGGAGTTAATATTAAAAATTAAAAACTGAATGGTGTTCTACCACTGAAAAGTTAAACTGAGAGTATTTCTCAGGTTCATGTCGTGTTAGGAACTCGCCAAGTCGGATGTCGACTTATTTATGTTATTTTCAAAAATATTTTACAAAATAACATCCTGTACAATAATTTACATTGATTACAAAAAGTACCCCAACATAATCTTACAGAGAATTACGTGCTTGGAATAGAGAAAGTCTAGATTTATTGAATTATTCTCTTTGTCTTAAAGCATTTACATTGTTATTCCTTAATACTCAAGAAACAAAGAAAACCAATAGAGAAATGCTCCTAGAATTGGAACAAATGTTTACAGAATTCACATCAGACAGACGAAAAAATGTTATTAATCGGGATATGATTTTCATAATACGAAAGAAAATTAATACTCAGTTTAACACACAGTTTCCTTTTACTATTTTTTTTAAATATCCAAAACTAATGTATAATTTATTTTACTACCATTATGTATGTGTCCGTTCTTACCCCTATCGTGCCAAAGTTGGAACTCTTCCCACCTTCCACAATATCAAATAGGCTCTGCCACACGTCCACTTTGGAACGGCGGTACCACGCGCCACTCCAGGCCGCCGCGCAGAAAAGTAAAGTCCGAAAGTAAGGTAACGGTTTAGAGCGCAGTCTATTGTGAAACTTTTCTGCGCAGCCGCCTGGAGTGGCGCATGGTACCGCCGCTCCGAAGTGTACGTGTGGAGAAGCCTGAATATTTTATAATATATTTATCGCACATAAAAAATTTTCATGTTGGAACTTTAAAAAAAAAAATAAAAACAAACTTTAACAAGTTTCAAGGCTATCTGTGTTAATCTCTAAATAGTAAAATAATGTCGCTATCCGCGTCTGTCTGTTTGTGCGCTTAGTTCTTCTGAACTACGCAATGGATTTGAATACGGTTTTCACTATCATTTAAAGTATTTCTTTCGGAAGTTTTATACGTATAATAAATGCATATTATATTTATGGAAGGTAGAGAAAAGTTGAGTAACGCTGGCTACACGTCATCTAATTAAAATATAAAATTGACATTGTCAAAATATCAATTGTAAGTCATAATAATAGAAGACAAACAATCTTTCTTTAAATAAAATTTTTTCGAAAATAAAATAAATCCGATGTCGACCGGAAATCGAAGGGACACGGGTTCGTGTCCCGTTGGCGTCATGTATCTTTTATCAGGAGATTTTTCAATGTGGATGAGTGTTTCAGGCGAATAATTATTGCTTGTAAAATAATTGTTACCCTTTGTGCTATGCATAAAAAATCTTGTCTTAAAAACATTAGTTTACCAAAAAAAAAAAAATTAATATTTGACAAGTTCTAGTATTTCACCTAAAAATGTAGACAATTTGTCTCGACGCCATCTAGTGAGAGAGTTGGCACTAACAATGCCTTTCTCATATAAAATAAAGTTGGTTGTTTTCAGGTGAAAAAATGTAACAAGCAGTAATTGTTGAATGAAACACTAGTATATATTGAATTATTTCGTGGATAAGAGATAAGCCGCCGTAGCTCAGTGGTCAGAGCTGTCGACCGGAAATCGAAGGGACACGGGTTCGAGTCCCGTTGGCGTCATGTATCTTTTATCAGGAGATTTTTAAATGTGGATGAGTGTTTCAGGCGAATAATTATTGCTTGTAAAATAATTGTTACTCTTTGTGCTATGCGTAAGAAATCTTGTCTTAAAAACATTAGTTTACCAAAAAAATAATAAATCCATTATGTTTTCCAATCTCGATTTTAAATTCAGCTTAAAACAACACTTCCATGACAAGATGATTAAGTTTTCTGTATTTTTATCAGGGTGCACTGCTGTACAATGTATTGGCGAAGGCGAACCAAAATGAAAACGGTTGAGATTTCTTCATTTTATTCCGTTCAACAAAAGAAGTGGAACATTCCCCCGGGGCTTCACTTCCACAGATTTGGCGTAGAAATCCACAAGAATTTTTATATTGGACTTCGGAGGGACAGGCCAGAAAGTTCACAAACAGAATACTAATTGCAAAATACTACAAGAACAGCCTCATAAGGAAGTTAGGCCGAATTTTTCTATTTGACTAGGATGGAGTGAGATTTTATTAGATGAGTTGTTGGCAGTTATTTCTTGGCTACAAATTTAGGAGAATTTGTGACAAAATTCTTTTCAATGATATATTCAACGACTTTCGTGATTGAGGGTAAGGCTCTCGATTACAAATTCAAAGGTGGCGGGTTTAAATCCCCTTTAATTATTTCCAAATGAAATAATTAAAAATAATATGTAAGGTAAATTTTCGGCTTCAGAGTGGAAGATACTCTCATCATCTCCCTAGTAAAAGACCATACAATTCAGAATTGACACGTTGCTTGAAACCGATTTAGATGTGTTTGGTGACCAGATCTGAACAGCCACGTACTACCTACTTTCTTCTAACCCATCTCCACCAAACAAAAGTTTTTTTTTTTTAAATGCGATCCAGTTGGTACTCCACCACACAAGCAAGGGTTTCTTTAAAATGAAAACTGTACTTGTGTTCTCACAAATAAATAATTTTGTTTAATACATTATGTTAGAGTAAAAAAACATATATCAATTAAGTATGCTTTTGACACCTCTGTATCGTTGTTTAATTAGTTAAGTAGAAATACATTTCCTTTGAACCGCGCTGAGAGCCTGTGATTGAAAAGTTTCGGCGGCTTTCCCAAGTAAATAAGTTTGATTGATGGATTAATAGTGACTCTTTTGAAAGAAGGCTTTATGTTTTCACAAATTCTCAAAGAAAGCTTTCATCCACAGATCTGAATTAAGTTAGACGTAAGCGTTCGTGCAAATCATTCAACATGAAAGTAAACAACATCAAATGTTTACGTTTTCGGGGTAAGATAAAAAGATTCCTGGTTAAAATGTATATTTTTAAAACTTGTATTTTGGTTAGAATCAAATAAATACAAAAAATGCTAATAATATGCGAGTATGTGTGATATGATGTATGAAGCAAAAAATATGTGCCAAGACCTCAAGGACGATGTAAAAATATATAACAGGCAAATCTTATTACTGACTAGACAAACTATTATAACAACTTATGGCGAACAGATTGCATCCACCGGTTCATCGATCACTTATACAAATCTATATGTACCGTGCAATGCATTTGACCAATTAACGTGATGCTGCTTTAAAATATACACGTATTATTACTTATTTACAGTCTGTACAGGCAGATAATATACAGGACCTTGCTTACCTGGGAGGTCATTTCAGATTAACAATGTATATTGTTAGTTGTGTGACGAAGTATACTCTCTGCATACTCCCGCGTAGAAACGGCGTAAAGGTCAGTAGTAAGTTACAAAGAAATAGAGTTACCGAAAATATATAACTGATAGATAGGTGCTTGTACAAATAGACGTATTTTTGGTAAAATTAACAAACGTTCAATACTCAAAAACTTTAGGATCAAGCAAAGTCAAAATAACGACTAACATGAAATTAAATGCTACCTCACATGAGTCCTACCTGTTTGGAACTAGCGAGACTATAGCATCCTCAATTGTATCATGTGAAGCAAAAACCATTCAACATACAATTTAAAAATCATTTTTCTTCAACAGTGATATTTAAATTTATTGAATACACTCAGCCGAAAAGTTCAACGTTAGATATTTCCACGTGGGTTGACAGCTTTCAGCAATTTCTTTCTGATTAAAATAATTATTTTTATACTTAAAATATTGCATAAAATGTGAAACAATTTCGCTGAAACCATCCAAACCATAAAAGCTTTGAAAAAATATTATACTTTTGAAACCGTCTATGAAAAATGTACGTAAATGTATGATGAGTCACAATAAACAATACTTCTTAATTGCAATTTCAAAAAAAAACTAGTACCATTTAAGTGATGTAATTTTATTTTAAATAAGCATACATTACAAAATGCGTCCATCCTCAGCGTTGTTTTCACGAAAAAGGTGCTACAAAAGCGGTCCGATTATTATTACTATTCAAATATGTTTACTAAACACAGTTTAGTAACCATAATTTCAAGCAACATTTCAATTTAATGACGGTCTTGCACGATACGCGCCGTAAAATTGCGACAAATTTGACTGCGGTAAAAATATTTTAATACTTTAGGTACACCTATTCTAAGACATTTTTTGTTAAATAAATACCTACACTTTTGAATGTTGATATATCATAAAAAATATTTGCAATCAGACATACGACGCCACAATCCTTGTAAGTATAAAATGAAAATCCCAAACGCAGTTTAGATAATAAAACTTTATACGGGTTTTTCGCTTACGTTTATATTCCAGAAATGGGGCGGTGCTGGTATGGAAGGAACTCTCGGGGTTGATAAAATCATGGATATCGCAATATTTCCTAAACACTAGGATTATTACTCAAAAAAATATATTTTGGAATTATATATTCTCACTAGCACCAGACGCTGGGGTCAGTTGGGACTCGTACAAAAATAAACATAAATTATCTTTAAAAAAATTAGAATCTTGATTAGATTAGAAACACGGGAAATGGGTAATGAACCATTATTAGTATTTTCACTAATTCTACTTCAAATCATGTTTACGCATAGGTGCGTCCGACTTACCTCATTTCTACCTACACACCAATCGCACAGCTTATCCTGCTTTCATAGTCCGTACAGTTTAGTCGTGGCTTTACGGCAGTCGGTAGGATTCCAAGCTGTATCTTCCATTGCTTTTAGTATTAAGTTAAATGATAGGTAAGCCAGAAAAAATTTATTCCTTTTCACAGTGGAAAGATTCCTTAACATAGAGCTACGATTAGAGGCGCTACTGCATACTAATATCTCGTCAAAACTTGTCCCATTATTAGAACTTGATAAGCGGTGCGCGTAGACCGGAATCGGTTGTTTTAGTTACAGCGTTGAGAGAGTTGGAGGTCAGTGGAAAGTCAAAAAGCGGAACCAATTTTTTGCTTCGTGTCCCGTCTAAATATGATACATCAATGGTTCTTCATAAAATATCGAAACGATATTAATCATCAAATTACACGGAAGAAAATCCTTGATAAAATAAACCATTGGCACAATCAGGATTTGAACGCAGAGTTCTTCGGTTAACTGGATTATTGCTCACAACCACAAATGTGTATTTTTAATGAGATTTACAAAAAAGACTCGTGATATAAAAAGAAGTATATTTTTTTTAAATACATCTATACTTCACGACGTATTTACGCTTTGAATGCGCGTTGATGAAAAATATACAAACACATACATTTTCAGTAATTCATTAACTTTAACCACGAAAAAATGCATACCATTTATTGGAGTACTTTAGTTATTAGTGTTAAATACTTACGTTCAAAAGTTTTTGGTAAAATTAATGTTACGAATTAATAAATTGTTGTCAAGTTTAATTTGTAGAACTCTATAATATTAATTTAAAGTTTTTTTTTACAAAGAAAACATTATTATGATTTAATTTAAAAACAAAAAAGAACTGTTTTTGCTGTATAATTATTACTAGGCATGACAGATATTCCGCCTTCCGAAGGCATTATAACACTAGGGTGGAGCCACATAAAGACTATCTATTTTTATTATTTCCATAAAGGTGCTTATAATGAAATATATTGACAAATTGCTTTTATTTTTAAAACAAATGTCCTTATTTATTTCCGAGTAAATTTCTTGAAGTTATTAAGGATTATTACCCTGTAAAGCTTCCCGACTTAAGTGCCATACTATTATATTGTTAAAATTCATCATTTGGGAGGAGTAAGAAATGTTTTCCTGTTAAACTAACTAATAAATTATTACATATGAAAACTTTATGTTACCTACCATGCATTATGAAATACCTTTGCGATATCCACCATTTGTAGTCCATGGAGTCCCCGCAATATGGCCCCAAGCGGATATTAGCACGGGATAAATAAACAAAGCAACACAATTCGAATGAAAGAACCCATTCATGGGAGCATGATGGGATATGCTAGTACCATTTCCTAGGGGGAGTGACGGGATTAGGCAATTATAATTGGATATTGCTTGAAGATTGTGTATATTTTGAGTCTAGATTGATTCATGGTAACATGAAGGTTTCTTTATCTCCCAAGGCTTCCTCCGCACTGAACTAGTGGTTCTGTGAACATTAAAAAAAATCTCTTATGAGTATAATAAATTAACACGAAAAGTTTTTTTGAAATTATAAGATTTGTAGGTACTTAAAAATATACCTACATTATAAAGCATATGTTTATTGCATTTTTTTAAATTCAAAGAAGGAAGTATATAATTTGTATTAAGAAACGTCACCATTTCAATGACATTTATTTTTCCAAATTTTCTTCACTTACTAGGGGTAGGTACATTCTTATTGAACAAATGCGAATAAGAAAATCTAAATAAAAACACAAATATTTCACATTTGAAAAAAGATTCTCCATTGAAACCATCTTGAAACGGAAAAGGTAAGTATAAACAAATTAAAAAATATGTATTGCCACCGGTAAAATCCACCAAGTACTTAGAGGTAGTCTTTGATCCCAAACTTATTTTTTATGATTGCAGTTGACATCATCGTGCTACAAGCTTCTAGGGTTTGTTATAAGATCTTGCAGTTTTCTAATCCCGAAGCAATGATGGCTGTATAATTGCATTATAAGGTCTAAAATTGAATACGCTTCAGCTGCATGGGCTTGGTTGTATGTAACGGCTTATAAAATATATAGCCCATACCTCCTGGAATGCTAAAAAGCTGTTGGTACCGAACAACTGAAGCAAGGGACGGCACCGTAGAAGTATGGACATACTTGTTCAGAATAGCATAACATAAGGTATGGTGCAGAAATAACGTTTCCAATATAGTTTTTAACAGGAGCCTTGAATAATTCGTGAGGCATGCAAATGCCATGCATTACCCTTTATAATACGTATGTCATGTTTCTTTTTTTTTTAAGAATGAATCTAAAAATATATAGTTTATGTTAAATGTGTTTTGTGAATTGACACAGTCTGCAACACAGAAAAAAATCGCTATGCTTAGTCACTAATATGATAGGATTTTTTTTTGAGAAATACAAAACATGGTGGAAGAATCAAATTCTTGAGTCAAGAGCCGGAATAACAGAATTCATTGAAACAATGTATGATTGTGAATGAAGCAATTCAACATTTAGGTGATAAGTCTTTAAAAATATGAAACATTGACAGTGTGTGTATGAAAGTGTACATTTCAAAAACCAGGTCAAAATATTTTAAAAACTCACAATACAAATATTGTTCATTTCCTTGCAAAGAAAAAGCATCAAATAAGATTAGAAACATTAATTGTATGATAGAGTGGAGTAAAAATAATAAACTAACAACAGCGCTCAAATTTTATACTTCGCGATCTTAAACGACATGAGGAAATTATTTTCAAGCAGAGATGAGAAGATTGGTTGGGGCGAATGCTTGCCTGTGTTAGTTAGGATTGAGAATCTTGTATCATGGTTAAGTGTGAAAGTGCTTTCTAAAATGTTGCACGACAACTAATTTTTGGCATATCATGTTATTTGTGGTCGTTTCATTTCAATAATATTCCATGAATGGTCAAATAATTTTAGTAAAACGAGTGGTCCTGACTTGAAATACCTTTATAACTGAATTTCATGAAAAATATTTGGGTGATTGGTGAAGCGCTGTTTTTGTTTTTTAATCTCTTTGCTATGCTAAATCGTAATAGTGTAACGACTACAATTTATTTTTGTATTGTTTATTTTTTAAATAACTTAATGAGTCCTTAAAAAGGTAATATTTAATCATTGAAGACAATATAAGCGAATCTCAAATGAAAACAGAAAAATTATAAAAAGAATCGGTAGCATCTAGGATTCCTTAATTAATGTTTTCAAGAATTCTAAATTTAAATTTAAAATATTGGCACTTAGCACCCCTGCTGTGTGGGAGTAATCCATTAAGGGTTCAGAATGCAATGAATGGATGAATGGAGAAGTACCGACACTACATACCACATCCCCCTCTCTCCCACTAGCAGAGGTACTCACTCCTCTGTGGTCAGCGGCCTTTCTTTTTGTTCCCGGCTTCTTCAACACGAAGGCGTACCTCTATTTGTTCAGCGTAAATGGTTGCATAAATCACACGTCTTGAGTTCCAGAGCCAAGGAGTATGGGATATGGGAATCACTATTGTGAGGAGAGCATCTGGTTGGAACAAGCTATTCTGATATTCAAAGGATTTTTTCTATGCGTATTGTAGTGGTCGGAAAACATAAATTATTACCAGCATTTATCGTTCGCAAGAAAGATTTATGGATAATGTGGATAGTGAGATACGAAACGAATTGATTTTTGAGATATAAATAAGATATTTCACTCAAGGAAATTATTGCTTTGTTAACATTATAAATACATAAACAAATTTCATACAAAAATATATTTTTGAACTCGATGAATGCAAATCTGGTTCCCAAAGCTTGAAGTGAATAATGATTAAGGACGGGTTGAACTTGAACAATTAATCAAATTTGAAAGTTTGTTTTCAAGCTCTGTGGAGGTTTTATTGAATTTTTTACTATATAATTATTGGCCAGCTGTTTCGCAAAACTGAAATAATAACACAACTTGAATGGAACCTTCACTGAACTTAATCAACGATGAAATTTGATGAATTATTCAAATGCTGTGAAACAACCCGTCCTTATTGTTATTGTTTAAACTATTATTCAAACGTTGTCGGGTATCAAATTTATTCAAGGGTTAAAAATAAGCTAATTAAATCACGTTTTACCCAAAACAAATTTGAATATTTTTGAAAAAAATTTGCGTGGGTAAACATCTGGCCTTTTCTTTTTTGTAAACATTGTCAAGTCAAATATGACGCAGAAATGTAACACAAATGTTCATAAATAACTCTAGTTTTTATTATTAAATTTTTTGACTAGGCATAAACTAGTTATAGCATTACTAATTGTTGTATTGGGTACAAAAAATGAACATAATATTATGTAAATATATTATTTTTAACTAAGGAGAAATTTCAAAATGGTGTTAACGTCCCCAATAAAAATGTCTACATCTTCTTGTGTAAATAACACATCAATGAAATTTATCTTGTCTCATAAAATCCTGTAACAGGTGAAGTAATATCAAAGAAAGAATATTTTATATAGAAACCTCATAGTTTTTTTCCTGAAAAACAACACCCTTATCGAGGGATACCAAAGGTCGGCCCCAGTTCGGGGAAGTTCAGGGGTGAGTTTCGATCTGCAATATTTCCAATCCTCGCAGATCTACGTAAAAGCCTCAAAGGATATAGGGGTGTATTTTTAGGGTGGTTTGATGGATATTTCATACAGGTGAAACACCGAATCTGAAAGTATGAGTGTGTAATCGAAATCGGCAAAAGTTTGGCAATGCGTCAATAGCAAACATTTGTCAAAAAATGGGTACTGTGCATTGTTGGTTTTGTGAAAGGGTACATACCATGCTACGGAAATAAGGTTTGCTTTCGAAGGGGATTGTATTGATTCAATTTAACATAAGTGCAATACAAAAAATCGCTACTTTTCTTATTCTTATTACTGTCGGTTTTTCGAAAAATTTGCAATGGAAAAGCTCGTGTTTAATTTTATCCGCTGAAAATAATTTTCATAGAATGAATCAAAATATTATCTTTGGGGAGTTTCTACTGAAATATATCGTTCACTGTAACCTTGAATAGGTAAAGCATTCTGAGCCGTAACTCATTACTAGTCTGATGAGTGTTTTATAGAAATGTTATCTTTGGGGAGTTTCCACTAAAATATATCGTTCACTGTACCTTAAACAGGTAAAGCGTTTTGAGCTGTAACTCATTAATAGTCTGACGAGTGTTTTATAGAAATGGATATAATCCTTCTCAAGAAGGTGTTGATTTAATGAAGAAAATTATAAAGGTTAAGACAAAAATGCGACAGCATTTCTAGATAGGTAATGTAGCAAGTATGAAAGATAGCCGATCACAACAGAGATTTATCTGTAATAAGCTAGCAAGAAAACGGTGTGTTAGAAGGTCTAGGCCTAGTAACTGGAGAATTTAAAGGCAAACCCTATTATTTAGGGCATAGGAATATGGAAAATAGGCTGAGACGATGAACCGCCACACAACACCTGTCTTGGCACACATTTATTACTTCATTCACATTAATAAATTATTTCATACATTCTCCTCTGTTATTCATGTGTCTCTTGACATGGTTTGCCACAAATATTTGATCCACTCGATCGTGTCAAATCTTTCTCGGGCATTCCCAACTTATTCCACCATTCGCTCCCTAAACTGGAATATGGCAGCAGTAAATCGGCAGATTCGTTTCAGAGAGGTAGCAATATCAAAAACCATTACTCCATCACCATTATTAAAAGTAGGTTCCACTTTTCTACCTCCAATCGACCTCCAACGCTCCCAACATTCTAACTAAAACTACCGAATTATATCTACGCTCACCGCTTATCGCATTATTGTTTCGACGAGATATAAGCAATAGCACCTCTAATTGTATAGATCTATGCGTCTAGGCCGTTTACTTTTCAACCGCCTCTCATAAGTACGTAGGAGTCACGAAGATGTATCACCATCCAATGTGGAATTGAAATATCGGTACGTGAGTTATAATTTACATCCATGAGCACGTAATACGGTAACACGTTATTTAATATGAGCTTTTTACCTTAACCGAGCGTGCCTGAAGCTCTTTCAATCAGAACTCTGTTTACCTTTTTAAACTTTTATGAATATGATGTGGAGGGAGCTGAGAAGGAAGGAATTTATTCGAATACGTGAGAATGAATACTTTAAACTTGAGCATGGTCATTTAAGCAAGAGCTAGCGAAAAGCTCAAAGTTAAAACGTGTAATTTAAATAAATAAATAATTTTATAATATTTGCAACATCTAATCATAAATATGGTGAAATTGGAAACGTAAGTCTCATAAGCACCGGGCTGTAAGTATCTTATCAATCGTAAGCTAGAAATAATTTGCAATCAAGTTTTATGTTCAGTGTGAATGGAACATTCTTGAAGGTTATGAATACCGAAGTTAGTGAGTTAGTCGTAAGAAATAAGTAATAAGATACCTAGTCGTAAGTTGCGAGAGTTTGTTTAGATTTTCATTAGTTGGGTATAGGTAGCGGTTTTAAGGTAGAAAGTGGCGTCGTTTAAGTTTTCTTAGTTTACATGGTACTTTTGACTCACTGCTATGGCACTATGTAAGTTATGAACTTAATATTAGCACTATAAAACAACGTAAAAGTTCATAATGCAAGTGTTGGCAATTTGAATATTTGTTTTCTTGAGAGCCATCCAATTTCGACAACATTTATGAAGGTTGGTGCTAGTGACGTCACGATCAGCTGACCTTTCTCCCTGCGCTGTCGCCCCTTGCAATACACATTATTACAGCAGCGCTGACTACCTACCCCTGATGCAGCCAACGCAATCACACTGCCCCCCACCTCTCCCACAACCACCCCGCAGCAGCCAGCAACCACCACCCCCACGGTACTGGTGGCTTGTACCGAGGGAATGAGGTATCGATCTGTACTCGCTGATTCTCCGAACGTATTAGAGCGGAAAATTGTCCAAGTTTTGTGAGAATCGTCGAACACTGTCATCGTTCGTTCCCTCTGTTGCATGGTGAATTTTTACATAATTTTATGTAATATCCTGACCCTTTTTACCACCATAGTGGTGATATTTTTAGTAGAAAAAAGCAAAGAAGTTTTGGGTACTTGGTAAGTAAGTCGTTTCTGTTTTCACTTATCAAAATCGAATGCTATTCAGTCAGGGGAACGGTCAAATGGGGCGCAAGTACAAAGTTTTCAAAATAAAAGCAGACTGCAATCACCTAGGATTCTGGCTGCAGAGTCTCCATCTTCTATCTTCGTGTCACCTGTTCCTATACTTCATAATCATTTTACTTAACTTAACTTCACTCTATTTTTGTAATATTTATATTTCTGTAATACCTGCATCAACTGTAAAGCGCCCCTGAGGTGATATCTCACAAAAGCGGCGCTATACAAATTATCCAATAATAAATAAATATGGTTTTAATGAATCAAAAAGAAAAAAATAACCAAATAAAGATTTGTTGCTCCCAATGACTCCTATTTTCTGATAAGGTATACTGTTTGACCAAGAATGACATTAAATTTAATATATATTCTAAAATATATGTGTGAAGTGTAACTCATATTTAAATTCAACAATAAATAGTTAAAAATTACATGGAATTGACGGAGGGAGGACGAAAATAATGTGATGTAAACGAGATTCCTGAGGCGTACGTGTCAATCAAATGACAGAATTACGAACTAAGAGATTTGAAATAGATGCATGGTTGACAGCAGTAAAGCTATAAAGTTAACAATTTTTTGTATTTCTTGGGCATTACACAAACAATTTCTATACATTTTTATTTTATTGAGTTTTATTTTCCTATGTACATGTACTTGTGTATTTTTTAAGTTAGTTTTAAAATTGCTAGTTAATGACACGGTTGTGTCGAAACCGATAGCAAAGTAAACAAAATTTAAGTAACACAAATGTCTATAAAGTTAAGACTAAGCAATAAAGGGATGATTTTGACGAGAAAGCGAAAGACAAAAAGATTTCTCGAGCGTCACGCTTGAGAAAACAAAATACTAAGATTTGATCTTTGTCAAGATTTCTAAGAAAATAAGATTATGTGTGAAAGAGGACGTTGTGGAAAACTGTGTGGTGGACCATCTTCTCTGCCAACCTCTGCAGTGAAATAACCCGATGATTAGTAAACAATAACGAACATTTAATACTGCGGTAGTGCCGTTTTGATCGGACGTTTCTGAAAATGTATTTCATTTGAATCTATTATCTTACAAGATGAAAATATGCCAAAAGTTTGTACTCATCATGTAACTCGCATTCCATACGAGAAATGCATTCAAATCTATTCAACGGACGATAACTTCAGAATGTAAATCAATTCAGCTGGTCGAATTGTTGAAAGGCTTTCACTGAAGATTAGATGCGAAACGAATGCAATCGGAATGCAATCGAGGCCAGAGAAGGATTTGAACGGCTGCATGGGAAGACTGGAATGATCCAGAATGTTTCAGAATCGACAGCAATATTATTCCCAACCGTTCTAACTTTAATCGCGACCACAGATATAAAAAAGGCATATTGGAAAAGCTCTGAACCACCTGATGCTGTACGGACGACGTATTGTGTGAAAAATAGGTCGAGATTTTTTGTATGAATATGCAATCATATTCTACTTCCGGTTTACAAACTAGCGGAGTTGTAAAACCTACTTTCAGACACAATGGATCGGAACTGAAACTGTTTTATGAGAGGGTTGATTTGAAAGCTAAAAAAAATACCAGGTTGTGACTGAATTTTCAATGAATATTCAAGACTAGAAAGGAATTAACGGGCATTGGGGCATAAAACCATACTAAAAATTCTATTAGATCGGTTAAATTAGACAAAATTTTAAATACGTAACCACAACATGCATACCGATTCCAAAGAACTTTCTTCTGAATATTGCGAGAGCGGTTGACTTTTGGGACTATTTCTTTATAAAGACTTCTATAAAGATCTCAAAGGCCAATAAGATCACTACTTGTGAGTGCCAAGAGAGTCAATAGCGCAGTGAATGGAACAAGTAGTCGGAGACTTAGACAAAAACATGGAGCGATCAATTGAATCAAATTCTCGAGGCGGGTGATAAGTATCAAGAAAGAAGACAAAATAAATTATGAAAGAGTTTGAATGGATAAGAAAGGGAATGTGTATAAAATGATTCGGTAACACACTTACCTAATACGGTCAAAAAATAACTACAATTATGATACAATTTACGAACACGCTTAGATACAACAAAATGAATTCAAATGTCGTTACAACAAAAACAAATAGAAATACAAAATTGGTCCCTTTACTGAAGTGATACAATTACATAAAAATAAAGAATCACTTGAGGTGATTTATCACAAAAACGGCGTTGTACAAATTATCTAAGTATTATTATTATTATTAAATGGCGTTATAAAAAATTGACCATTTAAGCATAATACAAGGTACAACAATTTATAGCTAAAGCGCACTTCAGGCGTGACGTGAAGATCGTTATTAAATGGGTAATAAAGTCAGTACGCTCTTAAACATGCTCGTTGGAATATTATCATTTGGGAGGCGGGTATCGGTACCGCCGCCCCGGGATCCATTAATTGGATAACCAACAGCTCTGCCGTAAATCACCCCAAGTGATTCGCTACGTTTGGTGACTTAACAGGAGTGCTCGGTTTCATTGAGACTTGACGGCGGATGTTCCTATCCACCAGCTGCGTGGCGGGCCGTATAAGGTGATACAGATGAAGGGAGACCCTTTTACGTCTCCAGCCGGACTCTCACGACCCATCGAATTTCACCATAGTGAGAGGGATAAATTGACACACTGACCCCCAAATTCCTACCCACCCCTTATACCTTTTTCCTTCCCTTCACACAGCATCTCCAAAGATGATATAGGCCGCGAGGGAAATTATTTTTCACAGGGCCTGCTATTTGGAGTTTATGTAAAAATAAAAATAAGTATTTTACTGCTTAAGAATTACCCACCTTGAAATACTGATGGTAACGACAAAACATTATAGGTACCGATACTATCAGCATCATTCTAAATGACCTTCCAGTAGCCACCGAGGTCAATACTAAGGGTCCCCGAATCGGATTCCCCGCCAGACCATCGAGGCGCTACTGGATTTAGTTACAACCGATTATATCTAGGTAGGCCATAGTAGTGATTGATTCAATGATTAGGCACCGATCCGTAAATACCATTGTTTTTGGAGCAATCCCATTGTCGAATATCGAAATAAGTTATGTCGAACGGGAGGTTTAAACAACTCCCATTTTTGTGTAAGGTTCTCAAGAGAGAAACAAGAATTTTTTTAATATAGAACCTCATTTAAATTTATGAGTGTCATTTTTGACAGTTATAAAGACATTTTGTAAGTTTCATCAAACTTTGCAATCAACTTCTATTACCAGACCTGACAACGCTAATGTCAATAAATAAAAAACACAAGAGAATTTATTTTTGCATTAAGGGGTAATTGATTCTGCATATACTTAACTCGGCAAAAAGGTAACATCAAAGTAGAGTTTCATATAAAATAAAAGTGCGAATTCATTATAAAAAATATAAAAATATATTCAATATATTTTTTTAATAACATTTAAATATTTCTTTAATATATGTACCAAAGTCCTTATTCCATATGAGCACTAAATTGATGGATCGATCGCGGAAACGCAAGGGTCGCTCTCCCTGTCATTCCCATAGGGAAGGACGCCAGAAGTCGCAAAAAACTGTCAACATGGCTAAAAGTTCTTCAAGGTTATTACGAAACAAATTAAATACCCGGCCTCACTAGAAGGTTCTAAAAAAATAAACAGAAAGTAGATATTTTTAATAATAAACAGAGTGTAGAAACTTCTCTTCCCAAATTACTGGCATCTTAGGTTCCTATAAATAGACATGTTATACAAGTTGAATAATTTTTTCATTCATTATGTTGTTACTTAAGAAATTGATTGAAAACTGAGAATCAAATAAGTAAATTTTAGAAAAAAACTGTGCAATCATGATTGTTAAGGGTAGTAAGCCGTCAAAGATGGTTTGAAAGGGAGATATATGTAAATACGGGTGACCAGATAAATCATCAAAATGATAATTCATCACATCTTTAAAAAGTTATATAAAGTCATGGAAAGTGATGAAACAGAAACTTTACTAACTGGGTTAAGTAGGTTAGGTTAGGTCAGGTTAGATTAGGTTTAAATTATTTTTTTTTCATCGTTTCTAATGACTTTATTTCACTTTTTAAAAGTGTGTTGAATTGTCACTGTGTTGAGTTATCATGGAACCTTTATATGATATTTTACACAATTTTCTTCAATAAAAATTATATGTTACCCAATTTTAGCTTTTCACGACCATATTATGTCAATCTAATTCAATATCCAATATTAGAATTTCTCTAAAAACATTTGCAACAAAGTGAAGGTCAGACATTTTCCTTCCAATGAATGAACTTTTGTTTTTAGATTCATTTAGTTCAAATTCAGGGGAAGTATAAGTAATTAGTTAATTTGGTTTCGCGAGTCAAATTACGTTACCCAAACCCTTCCCTGGAAACTTCTTGGCAAACGAAATTTAATAACAGTCAAGCTAAGGGCCTGTATTATAATATACAGATAAATGTGGTAGATTGCTAATACCTGCTACAGACAGCTTTGTACAATGTAAGGTGTTTATTTTACTTAATTAGTAGGTTTCTGTTAGTGCTAATTTGACATAGGTGTATGAAATGGGATTTAGCATTACGAATTACAAATAAAGTGGCGAGTTCAAATCCTGGCGTGCGCAAGTAAATTTGATTTAATTAAGTTGTGTTATTTCACAAATTAATAATTTAAAATAATATATAGCATATTTGCGGTATGTTCTGTTATGTTTATGTTTTAAATGGCTTTGGCCTTGGTTGGTGACTAGATCTGAATAGCCAGGTACTTCCCCACCTTCCCCTCTCGCCTCCCTCTCCTCCCCACTACCTTCAGCCTCACAACATACCCCATTTGGGGATTCCATGGTCTCACTTGCTCCTGACGGTTGAGAGCAGTTGGGCCTCTTGTGCGGTTTGACATTAAAAAAAAATTTAAAAAAAACCAAAACTAGCGATGTTAACATTTCAACGTCATTCTAGATATATATGCATTCATAACATTGTTTATTCACAGATGTGAGAGAACTTTTTAGTTATTCATTCATCTCACAATTTATTCACGGATGCGAGAGAACTTTTGCTATTTTATTTATTGTTTTCTAGTTTTATTTGTAGAAGGATATTCTATTCTAATTTAAAGTTTTTTCTTATGTATTCAATATTAATACTATTCAACTCACAAAAAACTATTTATTTATGAACAAGTTCTACTGTGTAATTATTAGTGTTACGTGTTTCGCCTTGTGAGGTTGACAGAGACAGCCCAGATTATTATTATTTAGTGTAGATGACATAAAATATTTTTTTTAACAAATCACTATGCTAAAATAAGTAATTGTTTGTTTTATTGTGGTTATTACAACGATTGTGGTCTTACAACGATTTTTTTTACTATTTATATGTACAGTAAAAAAATATCTTACTCATTTAAAAACTAACCAAACAGATTATGTAATTTACTAATTTCCTGTTATATACAAGATACAATGAAATACAAAACTTATTATTATATTATCCCACACAAACATATCTCCGAACCAGGTAAACCATCAGGTTAATTAAATGCCCTATTTAAACAACTGAGTGTAGGATGTGGATGACAAATAAACTAAATCAAATTAATCCGTAAACGGACTAGGGACCATTTCCCTGTTTAGCATAGAGCAGCTTCCCCTAGAAATAAAACATCCCCGCAGGGATGCAGACAGACGACGCTAGATTGACAATTTAAAGTCACTTAGTTTGCTAATTTCCAAAAGTAGTGAACAATAATTCTTCGAGTGTAAAATTACACCATTCAAGTCGAGATCCCCTCTACAAAATAGACGGTGTATTTGGATTACTCTACTCTAATACTTAAGTAGTTAATTTGATCAATGTTTTTAAATTTAAAAAGATCTTATAAACAATTGGGATTTATTGTACGCATTACAAAGCCTTTCACTATAGCACACACACTAATTCTGCTTTATATGTGAAATGTAAGGTCACAACTCGAGTTTGCCTCGGTCATTTGGAATCCTCAATATCAAACATATATTGATGGTATTGAATTATCCAATCCAAATTTATTAATAACCTATCGTATCGCTTTAGTGATCTTCGGTTTGACCCTACCGCTTTATATAAATGCAGAAAAAATTCTGATGCCCTATTCTTATACAAAATAGTGAACAATCTTGTTGATTCATCATATCTACTTGAAAATATTGCATTTAGTTGACCTGAACACAACACCAGATCGAACGTCTTATTTAGAATACCACACTGTAAAGCCAAATATGGGCAAAACTCTTTAATAGGCCGTATCTGTAAAACTCACAACGCCTTACAAGATGTAGACATTTTCAACTGTAACTTGAAAACATATAAAATGCAACTTACTAAACTGATAACTTAATTTTTTTATTTTGTGAAACAATCCTATCGTCTTAGTTTATTTTATTGATTTTATTATAATCATGCAAAAACTGTATAACTACTAACCGTCTTTAATTGTTTTATAACATGTTGTATCCTTATAATGTTTATTCTTTTTATTTCTTTGTCGTTTATAAATATATTTTATAAGTGCAAATATTGAATCAACGACTAGAATTAATGGAACATTATTGGTCTAATATTGTAAATAATTGCTGTTTATGCTAAATAACTGTTTGTTTCCTAAAAAAAAAATAATAAAAAAATGATTTGATCACTATTGTTAAGACAATTAATTCTTCGATCTATATATACAGGGTTTTCCAATAAGAGTTGTTATTTTGAATAACCCGCTATTTCGGTAGATGTTACTTTTAAAGCTGTCATTTTTTGACATTTGACAAGTAGAAACTACGCCATTAATAAAAATGGAACGATACACGCTTCAACAACGCATTGAAATTATTAAATTTCAATTGAGTGAATCAAATGCAAATCATCCTGAGTGATGAGGCCCATTTCCACCTCGGTGGCTTCGTCAACAAGCAAAATTGTCGCATCTGGGGCTCGGAAAACCCAAAAGTTATTATTGAAAAGTTTCTCTATCCTCAACGTGTGACTGTTTGGTGTGATTTATGGTCCGGCGAAGTCATTGGACCTTACTTTTTCGAAAATGAGGCTGGAGCAACAGTTATGGTGAATGGATTGCGCTGTCGAGAGATGATTAATGATTTTTTATGGCCGAAATTGGATAGTATTGATCTGAACAACGTTTACTTTCAACAAAACGGCGCTACGTGTTACACAAGCAACGAAACCATTGATCTTTTACGATTGAATATCAAAATAACACCTCTTATTGGAAAAACCTGTATATAAGTCTCATTAATACGTAATTAGTTAATTTCATAGCATAAAATATATTGGAAATGAAAAAGTTCAGATTTAAGATAGAATTAAATAACAAAAAGTAATTATTAAAAACACTCAAGATCTAATTTTCGATTATCAAAGATTGTATAAATTATGAAGTAGGTAAAGCTAGACACGAATATAATAAAGGTAAGATCTGAACGGATACCAATATAATGTCTTTCAGAGTTTTATGAATGATAATTATTATAATGATACAAGAAAATTGAGTATAGAAGTTATTTATTACTGTATTACTGTAACCTAAAATAAAATTATAAACTTTAGAATGTTAGGATATAACCGAAATTAGTTTCCAAATTATATCAATTAAAATGGTTAAAATAATCAATAAAAAAATAATCAATCGTAAAAACAAAGCTTTCATACTATGATGCGTCTATTTTTATATAGTTGATTCGTTATAGATGTATTTAATAATACAGATATTTTGTTTTGGTTTGACTGGGGATTTCCTTCCTCCCCAGGGACTATAGTCAACCGCGCTAACAACTGAGCCAAATCCCGATTGGGTAGGACCGACATTTATTTCGTATACTAAATGCTGTAATGTCATTACACATGTCTGTGAGTGTATGCGTGATTGCCACCAAATTATCACGTTGAGAGAATGCATTGTCGACATCGAGTCTGTCTTCAGAGTTTCAGCTTTTTCAGCAGAGCTGGGATAATTTTCACATTCATAAAAACAAAATCGAAATTCAATTAGATTTATTTAAAAAAAAAAAAATTATTTAATTATTATGTCAACCCACAAAGTAGTTGCTTTCCTCGAAAATAGATACTAATGCATTACATTTTAATTAGTAATCACTCTTAAGGCGATGCACTATGTCGTGTAGTATTTTAAATTAAGCCGCTATCAATAACAACCCTTACATAGATGGCAATAAGGTTTAAATTCCCGCTTAACACCATCCGCCTGTTTTGATTTATGCAAGAAAAAACATGTCCAAAAAGTGCCTTTTATTTTATTTTGTGGATGTTCAGGCATAAATATTTAATTTTTTTCGATCATTTTATAAATAACTCAATTTGCCACATTATACAATAAAATCGTTCGTAAGTAGGAGATTTTCAACTTTAAAGCAGTTTTCATAGGCCTTTACATTATTTTTTTCTGGGTTTATAAATAGACTTATCTAATAAATACTCGTATGTTTCAAAGGCCAAGATGTACTCTACTCACAGTATTTAATTAAAGCATCTGAAACATTTCTAGGCGACCAAATTTTCAAACCAAAAACACATGATTTTGCATTACTACGTATGGCATCGCCTTAATTTAGCATGCAAGTTTGTTATACTCTAATGATTTAATCTGCGTAACCCGCCATACAATTGTTTACGAAAATAACCTATTCAGCGTAGGTACTCTTCTTAAATTATATAACTCACGAAGTAATATTTACATAATGCTGCTAAATTCATAGTTACGAGTATGTCACAAATTCGAACACATATTAAAAGGTAGGTAGTAGATGCTCACCAATACCGCTACCCCGATGAGAAATCATCATTTGTATCAAAAAACATCTCATATACATTTTTATCGTGATCACAGAAAATTGGAAGAACCCTGCAAAAATATTAACCCATACATTATCATTTTAATGTGACAGCATTTTCATCATTTTCCATCAACATCATTCTTTAAACAAAACATCCAGGCCAGCCGAAGTAAACTGCACGAAAAGGACGCAATTTTGTGGTTTTTTTATTATTTATGAGTGGGTTGTGCAAATTGAGATACCGCATGACAAAAAAACCGTAGACAACGGTTTCGCTCTTTATACGCCACCCTTTGAAATATCACTCAATGTTTCTTTAGGGGAAATTTGTCCATAATACCTCTGTTTCTATAAATTTTTCATCGCTGCGAAGTGCTTTTCACGTTCCCGAATAAACAATAGGCGATTTAGTGAAAATGTTTGGGGACGATAGAGGGAGAGGCGATTGTTTCAGAACAATGGAACGCTTTTCGGATAAAACCTAAATAATACAAGATAAACTACACAAAGGATCAAAAATTGGATAGAAAAGCTAAAGGATTGTAGATTGTACGCTACACTCATCTAGTATAATATATCAACTTATAATGAGTGTTGTTTTAGGGTGTACAATTAGACAAATTCTAGACGAACAAGTTGCAATAAGTATTTAAAAGCCTTGTATTTGCTTAGGGCTAAAATTTAAGCCTTTTGTCAGAAGTAAAAACTTCTGATTTATTTAATATTGCCCTTTTATTAGCTTCTGCATATGAAAAGTAATCGATGTATTCGTCGAATTGCGCTAAATGTTTGCATTGATCAACTGTGGTTATAATTCACTTCCAAAGGGGCGGTATTTTATAATAATATAATGAACTGAATACAATGAAGTATGAAATTGTTTTTTGGTAAAAATCATTTGTGTTTTATATGTTGAAATCTCAACAGTAGCATTAAAACAATGAGAAAAGCGCAATACTAATTTCAATTTTATTGTTTTGTAGATAATTAAATAACGTTATAAAAATTTCAAACGTGTAAATTAATAAACATTTCAAATATATTTATAAGATTTGGGTATACAATTTTGGATAGTTGGGTATTTTATTGATCGGCTTTTTATTTTGAATGAGGCCAAAATAATTATTTTTTAAATAATTTTATATTAAAGAGGTATAGCAAATATCTACGTAAAGATATGTGCTATTTTATTTATTTATGTTTTAAATTATGATACGGGCCATCAAATAATTAAATTTTTGATTATTTTGAAGGCAACTTTGCGAGTTAATTGTATTTTTTAAATAATGAAATTGAAACAGCTATTGTGTTAATATAATGAAAAATAATTAAATGAATAAAAAAGCGTTTTTTTCATTTATATATTTTTTTAAAATACGACATATTCCAATGTAAATCGGTTGTTTGTAATTCAAATTCACGCTCATTAAAATGCTTTATTTTATACGTCATCATATTCGTACGGTAAATACGACAATTTAAAAAAAATTAACTTCAACCCACAAATAATTGCCAAAGTTGCATCTAAAATCATCCATAATTCAATTATTTATTGGACTATCCTGAATTAAAACAGAAATAAATATTATAGCACACATTCGTACTAATTATTCGCTATACACTTTGATTAATAAATACGAGTATATTATTTAGTTTGGTAAAGTATTTTGCCTCAAATCCAAATTTAAGTTTTGTACAAAAAAAGCCGCACAGCTATTCTTCTTAATATTTGTAACCAATTAAATTGAACGTTTTTTTAAATTTTACACTTTTTCGTAAAAGACGATAAATTATTCTAAACTTCAAAGTATTTTGACATAATCTTCTTAATGTGTATTAAATACTCATAGCTTTCGGCTGATCAAAATCAACAGGAAGTTCTCATAGTGTCGAAAAAAACAATATGAATGATTCAACTGAAAATGCCGCGAGGTGGTAAAGTGCACAGTATTGCTGTAAAAACATGAACAAGCAGGCTGTACGAGTCACGGGGTGAATTGTGAAAACACCCCAGATTCGAATTCAAACTGTCGAACGCAGAACACCGCGGAGGAGAATGACATTTTTAAATTGGGTGTATCCGGTTCCGGGTTGATTAATGGTGGCGTATTTACAGATTGTCGGATCGGAAGTTGCTCTGATCGCTCAGGATTGGTTTAATCTGGGTAATTCGGCCTTATTATTTACATTTGGGTTCCTACACTTTGAGCTGCGCGTGGCTGTCGGATAATAGACTTTTGATTGGAAATGATTTGAAATGTCTAAAATCGGATTGCGTGGTTTAATAAGCCAAAATATTTAAATTGGATTGTATCATTATCATCATATTATAAAATAGCCGTATTTAAAACAGTAACAATAAATTTGTTGTAGTCTATTTTAATTTTAAGTTTTTCTTTTATATATTATTATTTAATTTACAAAAGAAACAGTTTACTTATAAACAAGTTTCGTGACAGCTATTTCGCCTTCTGAAGACATTAACTGTCTGATACAAACATTTTGATGATGCCACAAAGGCGAAACAGCTGCAATGTATTATAATAAGTACAAAGCAGAACTTGTTAGCAAATAAAATTTAAAGAATTGTACTTTGAATACACAAAAAAAAACTTTATACTTTTACTTCTCAATTTGAAATATATTTAACTAAATTAGATTTTTATCTTGTTATATGTAGACATCTTCTCCATTTAAAATAAATTTAACTAAATTAGATTTTTATCTTGTTAAATGTAGACATCTTCTCAATTTGAAAAATATTTAACTTATTATATCGACGCGAAAGCATTTACTTTATACCTCATATTTATATGAAGTTACCAAAATTATATAAAGAAATTCATAAATTTAGTCTCTTTTAGTATTATATAATTTGTCAAGTTTTGGGGCCTAATTTTAAGATTTTGTTTTGTAACGGCATAACGATAAATATATTATGTTTTAGTTCTTACCTTAGGAGTTCATCTCTGGTTTCTGCTTATTTGTCTGTAATCTGTAAAAACAGAAATGCAAATGAGTACCTATGACAACAAGTAACTAAAATAGAACACACACAAATTGATAAAAGCATAAAAATCACGAGTAGGTAGAATTTATAAAATTGCAAAAAATTTACAAAAAACTAAAATTTAAAACATGGTTATTAGTAAGGGGATTTTACATTGTATACCAGTATATATAACGATTAACACAATGTACAACTTTTTCCACGACTTGTTTATTTTCTGTATTAACTCACCACAATAGCAGTCCAGGGAAATTATGACAATATTACGCTGCACTGCACGCGACATTGTGCAATAAATACAGGTACCAGGATTAAGAATTTTACACAATACTTCGTCGTTCTCCGGGATATATCAAAAGTTATAGTCAACCTTTATTAAAAAAGTTAATAATAACAAAACTATAATTAAATCATGCATAAATTTAATTTAACTTAAATATATCGTATTCATGTAATGCTTTTATGTTAACTTTGGGTTTTAATGTTAACTATTATGTTTTTTTGTTTTATCTTATTTTTATTTTTATTGTTCTCATTTCTCTCTTGTATTTATATATCATGTAATATGGCAGATTGGGATTGCACTACCCTCCTAGTCCTGCTGGATTAAAAAGTAAAATAAAATATTTGTTGTTATTATAAAACAAGCATCTTATAGTGTATTCATTATAACTGGTGTCTTAAGATTATTTTCTTAATATATTCTAGTACCTATTGCAAAACTACTCAGATTTATTTTTCAGATATTTTTTTTGCTAATAGTCGAGGAATTTATTGAGTAAAACCTAAAAATTGTAATATGTATTTAATCATTGAAGATAATATGAACAAATTAATAAAAATATTAACTTCCCAAGGTTGAGGTCCTAACTAACTAACGTAGGCAGAGATGACGGCCCCCAAACAACTCGGTCTTAGCACACACTTCTTGCCTCATTCACATTCACACATCGTCTCATACATACTCTTCTATTATTCTGACTCTTGACATGGCCCGACTCGAGTATCTGATTCACTTGATCGTGACATGTCTTCCTCGGGCGTCCCCGACTTCTGCTACCATTCGCATTTGCATCGTATAACCTCCTTACACTCCTTTCTTCGCTCATTCGCTCTACATGCCCAAACCATCTAAGCCTCCCTTTCTTAATCTTACTCATTACGCTTACATCACTCTTTGCGGTTCTCCACATTCCTTACACGATCATACATGGATTTACCACATATACGCCTAAGGGATCTCATTCCAACAGCATGCAATCTACTTTCATCCTTTCTTTGCCAGTTCCCTGCCTCACTTCCATACATCAGGGTAGGTACAAGCGCTCCATTGTGGACTGCTAACTTCGCTTCTTTAGACAATTTTTTGTTAGCGCCAACTGCTTTCAGTTCTCCGTTAATGGAGTTGCCTTGTAGTAATATTTTCAATGCTGAAAAACACTTTGCTTTTATAAATGTACCAGTCTGAAGTTGCCAGTCCGAGCCAAATAAATAATGAAATTTCACAACGTTTCTGAAATATAGCCGTCTGTATTCGGGACATCCTTTGTATAAAATAATCTTTAGGAAACGACTGTCGTGTATTACCGCGTCATCACAGAAATTCGGGCGACCCCACTTCAAAGGGTGTTCGCTTTGAATTTCCAGCCTGTTTAATTTAAACCCTGGATATTCATATAAAACCGTGTGAACCCATCAAACAAAGCCACGACATCCTTTCCAAAACGTTCCTCATGCCTGAACTTAAAGGCTTTGGCATAAAAAAAGGCTTTCAAAAGGGTTGGGTTTCGCAAAACGTCTTGAGTGAGTTTGTGTAATTTATCCCAACGCAACGCGATGCGGATTCCTTCATTTGCGGGAGGGAATGCGCTTGAAAAGGTTTTGCAGGTGAGTGCGCTAAAATAAAAGACAGCACACATAATACGTGAAAGTATTTTTACCTGAGCTTTAAACGTGCAGAGAGTTTTTTGGATTTTGCATATGATAAATTTATAAATACTTACGGCATTTAATCGCAGAAAAAATTATATTTAAAACTCACATATGGAATTGCGTTAAATATAAACATGTAACTATCAAATTTTTTCTGTTATTATGTCTTCTCACTCTACTGCCCGGAGCCAATGTATTCTGTATTACAAGATGCTGTGAGACAGAAGAAACTGTGAGAAATGGGAAGAAGAAATGGAAACGAAACTGTTGAGGAGCACTGTAGCCTATTTGGTCTTTCTTAATTTGAAATATAGTTCCGATAAATGGGACAAACGAGAAACTATTATGGAACGAAGTGCAACTAATAACAACAATAATATATCGATAAATGGGATAAACGACAAACTATTATGGAATGAAGTGCAACTAATAACAACAATAATATATCGATAAATGGGACAAACGACAAACTATTATGGAATGAAGTGCAACTAATAACAATAATATATCGATAAATTGGACAAACAAGAAACTATTATGGAACGAAGTGCAACTAATAACAACAATAATATATCGATAAATGGGATAAACGACAAACTATTATGGAATGAAGTGCAACTAATAACAACAATAATATATCCATAAATGGGACAAACGACAAACTATTATGGAATTAAGTGCAACTAATAACAATAATATATCGATAAATTGGACAAACGAGAAACTATTATGGAACGAATTGCAAATAATAACAACAATAATATATCGATAAATGGGATAAACGACAAACTATTATGGAATGAAGTGCAACTTATACCTAACAATAATGTTTGGAAGATTTGTAGATCACCGTTTTTGTGAAAAATAATATCAGCGCCCTTGAGGTGATTTTGCACAAAAACGGCGCTGTACAAATCATCCAAATATTATTAGAATATAATAATATTTGGCTAATTTATATAGCGCCGTTTTCATGAAAAATCACCTCAAGAGCATTGTAAAAAATATTAAATAATAAATAGTCTTATAACTAGGATTCATAATAAATAGTGACTTATTTCTAGTGTCAGTATTTATGAGCCTCAGTCAGTAATACTGACATAAATACTGACTTAGGCTCATAAATACTGAATTAAAACTATTAACTTACATACAATATAATTATATAATGTTCTATCTTATTACTCACTATCGACGAGACAAACTATTATAACAAATTGCGTCCCTAATACAAAACTATATGTACAATGCAATGACCAATTAACTTGTTGCTGCGTTAGAATGTACATATATATTATTATTCATTTATATTCTGTACAGGCAGTTAATATACAGGACAGGACCAAACAGTACATTTTTAGAGATTTACTTTTTCTCATAAAAACTGCTTATGTTTTACGCATGTTTATCAATACCTAATCCTGTTGTTTAAACTATTTTTTGATATGTTATTATTATGAGATTTAGACGCTACCATTTATGTAAATTTAAAGTTCTTACGAAATTCCTGTTTTATGTAACTATATATGGAATGCTCCAGTATATATTGATATTTATATATATTTGTATAAATGTATGTGTATGTGTAAGCATAAATATGTACACGCCTCAGAACAGAAATCTTCTAGTGAGGCGGGTTACTTTCATGTTTGTAATTTTGATTATGTTATTGCAATAAACGCCCACTGTGTAAAGTTTATTAGATTTAATTAATTTAATAATTAATTTATATACCGTTCGCATGCAGAGGACCTAATTGGTAACACATCTAATTGGGAATGCCAATAATAAATCTGGTATTTATTTTAATAATCTATATTTATGTTTCTGGTTTTAGGAGAGGAAAAGCAAATTTTATGATGGTCGATACAGCATTACAAGGATTTGATTAGAATTTATCTTCCTAAATGTGATTCATTCCTCGGTATGAGACAGGTTGAGGTGTAAGGCTTCGAATAATGTTAATCCAAATGCAAACTATATAATTTAAAATAAAAAATGTAAAATATCTGAAAATAACATAATGGAAGCCAACCTTCGATAAGTTATTAAACAAAATATCTATAAAGGCACATGATACCTTTCGAACACTTTTTAGGCACTTTTTTATTTGTATTGCTACAATCTTCAAACAAAAGTCAACATGTAATAAATCTATAATACATTATTCCTATAAGAAAATAAAAGTAAGAATTTTAGCTTTTGCAATACGATCACTAACCAAATCATCCGCAAAATGCATTTTATATTTACTTGATATTACTATTTGCACTCTGCAAGAAGTCTAGCCAAGTTCTCCACGTTTTACATATTGAAAGGAGGTTCTCTCAACGTCCGCCTCCAAGGCAGTAGGAGGTTGTATGTGACAGGACAGGAGCAAAGACTAACCGAGTCCCTTCAAGTGAGCCTTTCTGCTTATGACTCAACACATTGTGATCTAGAGAATTTGAAGCTTAAATATTATATATTACGCAGAATAGAAGGTTAAAGTTACTCTTAAGAAGGAAGACTGCTTCGTGTTTTTGGTACCTATAGACACATTATTATAATTCCACCAGATTATGCTTAGTCTATGTTGAGGTGAAAAAATTCCAGACATTTTATTTAAATGCCTGGAAGTACTAATGTTGATAATTAATAGATATTAGATTGTTTTAGGAGAGAGAACACCCTTCAAAAATCAAAAGTACATTGTTTTTCTTAAATTAGTAGACAATAATTGTATTGCTAAATAAAGTTTGATATAACTAGAATACAACTTGTATACCTTTGAGATACAGCCTTGTTTTTCTATATAACATCATAATCAAGTATCATAATTTACTTTTCTTTAAAGCTAAAATCGAAATTATTAAAAACTCTAATATCTGTTGTGTTTCTGTAACTTTGGTTCAATGAACTCAAATTTGAGATAGAGATAGAGCTCGGTTAGCTTTGAATATAAATATGATTTTCAAAATCAGAACTGATTAAATAAATAAAGCGATTTTTATTTTTTATTTTATTTATTCTTAAATATATTTGTATTACAATGGTATAGTATATTGTCCTCCACGCTAGGAGTTCACCTGTGTTGTGGAGGACTTTTTCAATTGTAAAGTTATATAATACTAAAACAATACCGTGGAGTTGGTTACACAGAGAAACAATAAAAATTCAAATATAAAATCGATTTTCCCATAGTTATAACAAAAAAAATAGTGAAATATAAAAAATTAAATATTAAAAGGATTGTAGCCAGTTCCATGTGTGTTTTTTGTATTCTGTAAGATTAGATGTTTTATATTGTGTTGGAAGAGAATTGTATAGTTTTATAGCCTGGAATCTGTAGTGTTTTGTCCAAAGGATGTGTTGGTTTTTGGTATTAGTAGTTGGTGTGCATGTCTTACCTAAGTACAAACATTATAAAATTATGTAACTTTCGATAGTCGAAAACAAACTTCATAATAAAACTATGCAATATTTATTTATTATTGATTCAAATTAATCAATTTCACAAGGAGGCCATAGAAACTAAACATTATGTTGGGTATGTTGCCACCCTTAAAAACAAAATAAAAACATGTAATTCAAATTAATTTGCTTTTCGTGAATCAAGCATTACTCCGAAGTGAAAATAGGAACTTAAGTTGATGATTTAAAGCTAATTTTATTTTTGACTAACTTAATAGATAACTTTAAATCATAACGACTTATTTGAGTTTAAAAAGTAGCTATGCTATACTTTTTATAAGATTTATTGTTTGCAATAAGAGAGCATACTTCCTTTACAATTTTTAAACGCATTCCTACAACACAAACTCTTCCCCTAACGATCTAGTTATTCTTATTTATGATTACAGTCATAGAATGAATATAAGGGCTCAGCCTTATTTTGGACAGACAAAACAAGCTGATTACTCTATTAAATGTCCCATCAAATTATGTTCGAAGGGGTTGGGGAAATTGTTAAAAGGTCAAGCAACCCTATTAATATTTCAGAGACTCTACAGTTCTAATTTCTTGAATAATTTGACAAAATTGCCGCTTCCCGCCTTTATTAATTTGGTGTCATCAAAATTCAAGCAGTAGCTGCTCCATTATTTGAGGAAAATCTCTTTGCTATTTTAACGAAATTTGAAACGTGAAAAAACGTTAAAAAATTCGTTTAAATGTATATTATTACAACGAAATTTGATTAGTTTACTCTTCAGCAAAAATAATTTTTTTGTCAAAACTGTTTTTGAGAACAATATTTAAAAACGTACAAAGCTTAAAGATGATACGACGTTTTAGATAATATTTTTTTCTTCATAAAATGAATTAAATATCAAGCAATTCCCGACCGCGTTACTAACAATACTAACCAATTTATTTGCGGTTTTTTTTATATCAGATATGACTTAATGATGAGTAGAAATAATGGACATAATACTCCGTTGCTTAGTTTCAAATCTCTTTTATTTTTATCGAAGAAAGCTTGTGGCTTTGTAGCTTGACATTATACAAATAAAAAAATCTTTCTTTAAAATCACTTTATTTGAGTGATACACGTGTCGGTTGATCTCACTCAACCTTCATCAGGACAATAAAAATATTAACTAGGTTATACGTTTACAGTTTACACAATTTATAACACCAATTACATGAATGTGCTCAATTGAATCTTCCACATTCATGCTTTCTATCTGATGAAAAATGAACATAAAAGAATTGAAAAAAGTTCTTTGTTTAAAACCACTTTAATGAATTATACACTTAGACCGGTTTCAGTTGATCTCAACTTTCATCGGGACAGTAAACATTTAAAATAATTTATACATTTATAATTTATATGTTTATTGTCCTGATGAAGACTGAGATCTGAGATTTTAAACAAAGAATTATTTCATTTGTTTTATATTTATTTTATTTTCCATGAGATGAAAGAATGAAAGTGAAAGATTTAATTATGCACATTGATGCTACACGTGTCATAAATTCTGTCCATTTCAAGAAAAGACCATTAACACAATAATTGGATCGTGTTTCTTGGCGCCGTTTGAGTGGAAAATATATGCTTGTAAAGTAAAAATAGAAACTTCTCTAGGATTTTTGTAAGCATTTTAGATCGAGGGTCGTAATAGGCCTCATATTTTCCAAAGGGTCACCATTATTCCGCTATAAAGGTGTGAAAGGGTCCAGGAACACGATTAGTATAATATTTAAAGGGTATATTCGTGTTAGGCGTGCCAAATTCTAAGTGCAAATTAGCACATTATAATACACGGTTTATACTTAAGTTTAAAAGGGTTTTCCGGGTGGTGATTGAACCATAAGTAAGTCAGACGTTTTAATCTCTAACATTCAAATACAGGTAGGTGGCTTATATGGCTAAAGATGAATATGAATTATCATAATCCTGGTAGGCAAATTCTCAATGCCAACATTCCCAACTGGTAAAATCCCGACAAGCTAGCTTCCAGATTACTAAAAAGCCAAAAAAGTAAATTCCCGATATTAAAAATCCAGAATTTTTTTCAATAAAAAAGGCACTACAGGGTTTTCCAATAAGAGGTGTTATTTTGAATAGCCCGCTATTTCGGTAGATGTTACTTTTGAAGCTGTCATTTTTTGACATTTGACAAGTAAAAACTACGCCATTAATAAAAATGGAACGATACACGCTTTAACAGCGCATTGATATTATTAAAATTCACTTGAGTTAATCAAATGCAAATCATCTTGAGTGATGAGGCCCATTTCCACCTCGGTGGCTTCGTCAACAGGCAAAATTGTCGCATCTGGGGCTCAGAAAACCCAAGAGTTATTGTTGAAAAGCCTCTCTATCTTCAATGTGTGACTGATTGGTGCGGTTTATGGTCCAGCGGAGTCATTTATTTATTTAATATCAACGGTATAAATATACCATAAACAATGATAACATATCACAGTTAAAATCGTAGAAATATTTTTAAAAAAGAATTATAAATATATGTGGCATTTGATTGTGAAATGACATTAGAGAGTAAGTAAGTAAGTAAGCAAGAGATACAAGTACATAAGTTTCTATAGTTCAAATAAGGTAGAATAAGATTAAATTAATATTGATTGAAAAGATTTGATAGCATAGCCCTCTTGTACCTACCTTGCGTGCAGTTAAATAGATCTGCCACATCTGCGTATCTATTACTAACTTCATGCAACCTAGGTACAAGCGAGTGTTTGGAATACTCAGTCCTGATATTGTTGCATTTAAACAAAATTTTAGAACGAGTAGCTCTCGTGGGTATATAAAATTCAATGAGGTTAATTAAATCAGGACGTTAATTAAATAAGGACAGACATTGGACCTTAAATGAGAATAATTGGAAAATGAGGCTGGAGCAACAGTAACGGTGAATGGATTGCGCTATCGAAAGATGATTAATGATTATTTATGGCCGGAATTGGATGGTATTGATCTAGATAACGTTTATTTTCAACAAGACGGCGCTACGTGCCACACAAGCAACGAAATCATTGATATTTTACGAATGAATATCAAAATAACACCTCTTATTGGAAAACGCTATACATTACATCGATTTTAATTCGACTCCGTATCTCATTTCGGTGCAGAGATATTGCGTTAAGTATTCCTAAATCGACAAATCAAACCACTCTCCAAACACTCCTGGCACTAATAAGAAAAGACTTTGATATTTTCAGCGATATCAGGTTTTTATTTTATTTTCGATTTTTGCGAGCTTCCGCAAGTGGATTTTGTATGTATTAAGAAGATATCTACGAAGGTATTGAAATCCTTAGATTACCCCCCTTATATTGCTAGTAGTAACTTGTGGATACGTTTCCAGAACAACAAACGTAAATTTGACGTTTAATGAAATTCCTCAAGATCTCCCTCATCAAGGTAACACGAGGGAAGTAATTTGCCTACTAGAGGGCCCAATAAACGTTTAGTTGGAGGGGTATTTCAATAGTGTGGAATAAAGCCCTAAAATTTACATAAGGCTGTGATGGGCTAAAGGATATAGGATCGCTAAACCACCCATCCGTGGGAATTTCAAAATGTGTATCAGTATGTAAATGCTGAGCAGAAAATTTAATTTGTCTCTTAGTCATTTCTGTTTAACTTCCCTTGCCCAAGATATTATTACCTAGTTTATTTAATCCATTACATCTTCGTAAGCATGACAGCCATACATTTTTCAGTTTCCTAAATGATTTTTACAGATTGAAATGCAAATAAGTAAAGGGTTCTTAGCTGTATTAATTTATTTTACTGACTAATTACCATAACAATATTTAACTAATAACATAACTAACGTAACAATATTTCAAAACTTAGCATATATACAGACTTTTCGAAAGCATTCGACAAAGTATCCCATAAACTACTAACCCGAAAACTATTTGCCCTAGGAGTAAGAGATAACATGCTAAAATGGTTTACTAGCTATTTATCAAATTTTTAACTATTTGTTAAAATAAAACCTTTGCTATCGAAAGCTTTCTGTGCGACCAGTGGCCTACCACAAGGTAGCCACCCTGGTCCGGTTTTGTTTCTCATTTTCATTAACGATATAACAAATTGCTTCGACGATGTCGCGTTATTGCTCTTTGCTGGTGACATCAAGCTATACAAAAAAATAACTGATATAAATCATTGCTAAATACTTCAGTCAAATATTAATAAGTTTAAAGATTGGTGCGTACAAAATAATCTGTTTTTAAATGTAGACAAATGCAAAACCCTGACTGCAGAAATAAAAATCCTGTTTTATTTGAATATTCCATTAACAATACAGCTTCAGAAAGAGTCACGGAAATGAGAGATCTCGGAATTATTTTAGATGAAACACTAAGTTTCGCCAATCATATCCACCAAATTGTAAACAAAGGCATGAAAACACTAGGCTTCGTATTAAGAACAACTAAAATCTTTAACTCCATACAAGCTATTAAACTGTTATATATATATATATATATATCTCTAGTTAGAACCATAATTGAATACAACTCAGTAGTTTGGTCTCCCTCTTACAAAATTCACACTAATAACATTGAGCGAATACAAAAACAAATCTACGTTTTATAAATTTTAAATTAAATATCCCACTAGAAGACCTAAAATATCATTTCTTATACTATTTACTCTAAAAATACACACATTGGAAGACAGTCGTAAAATAAACGACTTAACTTTTTTATTCAAGATTCTAAACTCTAAATTCGACTGTTGCAAACTTCTGCAACTCATAAACTTACGAATACCTCCAAAACATCACGACAAAATACACTATTCCAATGCAACACACATAAGCACAATTACATTGCGAACTCCCCAATACAACGGTTTCACACTATGGGAAACCAATACTTAGGTGATGTCGATATATTTAATATTAACTTTGCGAATTCTGTGGATTACGTAAAAGACTTATTTCAACACTATTCCTAAATGGAAATTATATTTATTTTTCAGAATAACTTTATTGAGTAAAACCTCAAATTGTAATATTTAATTATTGAAGACAATATTAGCGATTTCTAAACGAAAATCTGAAACAGAAAAATCAGAAAAGGATACGGTCACATTTAAGACTAGATGTGAACGTATCCTTTTCTGATTTTTCTGTTTCAGATTTTCGTTTAGAAATCGCTAATATTGTCTTCAATAATTGTAAATTATATTTTTGTAAACCAGCCAAATCGCTGAATTTTTTAATTTATGTTCTTTTATTTTTAATTTTGTGTCTTGCATATATTATTTTTGAATGTAATTTTAATTTTTATTATTTCCTTCTTATGTTTCAAAACTGTCATTAAAATTGTACCACCTAAATGTAAAAGCCCTCTGGGCGTTAAATAAATGAATGAATAACTTCTGCACGAGAATGTATAAATATCTCAAATATTACGGCAACGCTGGCGTGTCGTCTTGGAATCGGAAAGAAGCTTTCGAAGTTAGTTACGAGAAGGTTAAGTTGTTCCTAAGTAAAATAAAATGCCGTAATTCTCCGCAAAAATAAAATGATGGTATAAAACCATATTCAAAGAAAATTTAAACGGCCTCTGACGTCAGGGTAGACCTCTCTGGATATTCTGCAGGTGACAACTCAATTAAGTAAATGCTGAGGAATCAAAGACGCAGCTGTAGATGATTTAAATGAGCAGGGGAAGAAGTCAGATTATTTATTTGTTTGCTGAAGTGGAGACGCTTTCAATAAATCAGGAAAGAAATTAAAAAGGTAGGAAGAATCTGATTAAAAACATATTCGAAATATCTCCCGGCCATTTGCCGGCCGTTGAAGAGATCAATAATGCTTGTTCTTCGAAGCAAGTCAATTCCAGTAGATAACATGTTGTATTATGTACCTCCTAATTACATGTACATAAGATTAAAATACTTCATTTAAGATATAATTATCAGAGGAAATGACTTAATGCTTTGTTGGAAAGTCGATAAAGCTCTTCCTTTTTATATACATCTATTTAAATTTCACTTTTATTTTCGGTAATGAATGAATGCAAATCCTAGAAGTGGAAATTAACCCAATTCCCGATATCTGATCAAACTGATACTCGGGAGATAGACTCGTTATTGATGACGATGCATTCTCTCAATTCTTGGTGGCAATCACATATACACACGCGGACGTAACTTGATGAAATTATAGCAATTAATATATGAAATAAATGTAGCTCCTATCCGATCGACATTTGGCGAGGTCGGTAGAGTGGTCGACTCCAGTTCCTGGGTAGGAATGTTCAATCCTCAGTCAAACCAAATATATTTACAAATAAATATATGTACAGTAAAAAAACCTTACGAGTTGATTGTTGAAACACGACAGAAAACAACTGCGATGGTGGAATAATCGAACGCTGTCATTTATTTCTTGCGCAATGCTTTTATATAGCTCGGTCTCACTCTTGTAAAGGATTACGCAAACAGTATAGGTACAATACATTGAAAAAATCTTCATCTGTATCCATTATGTGGTAAATGAAATCATTTGAAAACAAACGGTAAAAATTATCAGTTTGTGTGTTTTTAAAGAATTTTTTGCCGAGTTTTCAACGAGTACCGCAAATTCATACCGCTATTTGTTTTACTATTTGCCAAACACAAATTTACACAAATATTTACTTACCCCAGTAAATTACTATGACAGTTTTCAAACAACCACCGCAAGACCTTGGTTCAGTGGACATCACAACGTGTTGCGTTGGGTAACAACAGATGGTACATATTACTACCGCCCAAAATCACTCCATTCGACTGTGTAGATTGTAGATCGATGGACAATGAGAGGGAGGGTCAGCAGTTGTCTTCTGGTATTTAGTTAAGGGTTGAATTAGCATAGTATGCATCTGTTTCGTAACAGAAATTATTATTTTCGGTAATTGAGATATGTATAAAAATATACGTTCTAAATAATTTAAAGGGTACAAAATATATAATACAATTAAGGCGATGCACTACGTAGTAATGCAAAATCATGTGTTTTTAGTTTGAAAATTTGGTGGCAAAGAAATGTTTCAGATGCTTTAAATAAACACCGCGAGTATAATACATCTTGGCCTTTGAAATAATCGAGTATTTTTTATATAAGTCTTTTTATAAGCCCAGAAAAAAATTATTTATAAGGCCTATGAAAACTGCTTTAAAGTTCAAAATTTTATACTTGCAAACCCATTTTCGGTTATGGTTTTATTGTATAATGTGAGAAATTAAGTTATTTATAAAATAATCGGAAAAAATTTAATTATTTATTTCTTCTAACTCAGCAAACTTATTTTGTGGCACCATTTTAATTAAAAATTAATAAAATACTTCGTTTTAACCACTTTTATTGTTTATTGCTCATGAAACATGTTGGTAATAAACAATAAAAGTGGTTAAAACGAAGTATTTTATTAATTTTTAATTAATTATTTATGTCTGAACATCCACAAAATAAAATAAAAGGCACTTTTTGACAATGTTTTTTTCTTTCCTAAATCAAAACAGCTGGATGGTGTTAAGCGGGAATTTAAGCCTTTTCGCCATCTACGTAAGGAGTTTTAAGGCGGCTCGATTCAAAATATTACACGACGTAGTGCATCGCCTTAAGTCAAACATTATAATTTTTATTCCCCTTGGCATTTTTAAGGTTGCACGTGATGTTTTGGTGAACTAAACATTATTAAAGAGCTTTCCACAATCTAGTATATAATAATAAAAGCTTTCAAAGGAAAACTCCGTCAACCTATGTATATGCCAGTGTTGATAATTCAATAAATTTGAATAATTTCACGACATGATTCTGCAACATCTGTAAATACCAGTTTAAAACATTATTTTTGGTTGTAACTCTGTCTGTAATTCCGGTTCAATAAGCTCTACAACTTTTGCTTTGAATTTAATTTAATCACGTTAAAAATTGGTGTTTATTTGGAGTGACAAGCGGTAAAGTACCTAACAATAACAGTTTGTAACAGAATATTATTTTAATTGACTTTTTTTATATTGGAATTAATTTGTCGAGAATTCAGACATTGTGAAATTTAATTTTCCATTGTGATCAGTGTGATCACACTATTCATTCGTGCCTTTCCACGGATCTGTGCTATAATACTAATAAACGTCAAAACGTAAACCTGATCACAGAAAAGTCATAGGGTAATTTGTGTCAATTTCCGCAGTTATAAAAAATAATAATAATCGTCAAAACGTGAACCTGCGGACAATAATAAAATACTAGAAGCACAGAAATACAAGTTGGTATTTCAGTTCGGTTATGTATTGCTCACTGGCAGTACGTAATAATAATAATAATATTTGGCTAATTTATATAGCGCCGTTTTCGTGAGAAATCACCTCAAGGGCACTGTACAAATATATTTCTTAAATAGTTAATACTAGAACTACTGACTTATCTCTAAGACTTATATCTAGTGACTTACGACTAAGGCCTATAACTACTATCTTAACGACACATATACGAGTATTTACATATTTAGCAACTTACAACTAAAATTAATAGTTGTTAACAATCAAATAACGAGGAAACAAAGAAAAATAGAAAAAGGTTCCCCAGAACTAGCGATTGGCCATGACTCATTTTTAAGTACCAGTACCACGGTACCAGCTCAATATTTTCGTACGACTCAATTGAACGGGAGCCGTGAGCTCCCTCGATACGGCTCCCAGCGTAAGCTCATGAAGGATCGTAAGACTCTTGGTACCAGTACGTCGCCTCGTACCACGAATCAGATGCTAGGTAGTTTGTAGGTGTATTTACATATGTCCAATTCCAGATGTCAGACATTCACATCTCTGAGAATGTAATAACAATTAATACTGGGATAATTTTAATGACGCTATTTTTTCTGAAAAATCTCCCGATAAAAAATTGTACCGTTCGATTGAGCCATGGTACGGTTTATCGGGAGTCATACGGATACGGCTAATCAATTGTGGTGCTCGTTCATGAACGACTCATCGCTAACACCTTTTCACGAAATTAGCCGAATAAGTAATGTTATAATAGTATCACCAATTCGTAATAAGACTGGCATGAATCATCGGCAATGCAGAACGTTCCTTTATTTAAACGAGTTGAGTAAACCCGGTAAATATAATTTGATGTACTATAAATACGCCGGGGGTTGGGTAATTGAGCTGTCAATCGTAAAATTGATTTGCATAAGTTAAGGTACTCATTGATCTGGAAAATTTCCCCAATAGGGGTCGGGGGTGGAAGGAGACGTGTTATCTCCCCAGTACGAGATACAAAGGAACCCACAGTATGTAAATTAGGACTCAAAGACTGGCTGGCTAACACACCTGTATTCTGAACCTCTCATCGCTTGTATGGGCAGGGCATTGAGTTCCTACTCTCATTGAATATACTATAGGATTGAATTTATAAAAATGTGATTTACATATTAAAACTCATGTTCTATCTTCACTTCTTCAACTACGACTAACTTCAACTACACATTTCTTCCAATTTATTTTTTTACGAAAATTGCTTGTGTTTTTCAGTTTTTTTTTCTCCTACATGAAGAGAAATCTATTTTCGCCCTCATGATAAATTAACAGGCATTATTAATAAAAAAATCTATTTAAGAATGTTTTATCGATGTTCTTTGATAATATATCATGACCATATGTGATGTCTGTACGAATGTGGGTGAGTACAAGCGAGGTGGAATGCTTGCTACATCTTATAAAAAGCGATGCACGTTAGTTTTGTGCCTTTTTTTGTTACAAACAGCTCCCCAATAAATACCATTACATCACCTAAGAGGATTATTGCATACTACCCGACACGCTACAATAAAGGCACGATAATACTCCATACACTACAAAATACAAATAATGTTATTTGAAATGAACACATGTTCTGACATCGTGATAATATTTACGTAATTTACTATAAGTTTATTAGGAAACCTGTTAATTCATTCGTTAGGCCTGCAATCCTATTCTTAATATAATAGCAAGTCATTTTTCTCCGTTTATCCATTGAAACTAATTAAACCCTATCAAATTATTATTTTTATAACATACGTAATCTGTTTATGTTCCAACTAAAATAATTTAATTCCTAATTGAACCCACGACGTTTAGGTGACAATCCGATGCATTTGTTCACTCAGCCACTAACTGGCGAAATATTATCAATAAACTATCTCAAGTTTTCGTTTGTTCGAGCTATACCTTCCCAGGGCGTCCTTGATTTGTTTTTTCCTATAAGTATCCATTTCTACGTGCCACAACAACTCAATAGCTCCAAAAATCTCTTGCCGATTTCGGCCATTTTTTTAGCTCATTGATATTCAAATTTGCATAGGTACATGCGATTTTTAAAGCACAGAATTGTGGAAAATCACACAAAGAAAGCTCTGTAGTCAACTTGTAAGTAACTAACCAACAGTCTCACCGGTTGACTTCTGTTAACGTAATGAGAATAAATCGCATGACATCCAGATGGACCTCAATGAATTAACGGTAATTTGACATCTCCCCAATGATTATGACCAACTACGCATCTAAAAATAATAATATAAATAGCAACCTACCTACTTATTCTGGTTGCAGTTTGATGGCCGTTTTATCGATTGGTTTACTATTGCACTGTACAGTGGCTCAAATTTGCATGCATCAGGAGTTAAATTAATGTTAGTGCATACCTTAAGATAGAGCTGTTTTCAATTGAGCGAAATTGATTTATGATTGCAATTCTGTACCTGCTGCTGATGTTATATCAATTACACAAGAAAATGATCATGTTAAAAACGTAATAGCATGCCAATTTCCTAATAATTCAGAATATATCGAGAACCCCTGTTCCTTTCCTAATAAATATCATGAAGGAATGCGACAATATTAGTACGTCAATATTACGTCAGTATTTGTATCAACACGTGTTCCGCCGTCCTCATAAGAGATTTGCTTTAACTGATAATTTGTTAGAAACTCTACCAATTCATTTGATAAAGGCCTATAGTCCCGTTTTTAACGGTAAAACGAATAATTTGACAAGATTTTTCATCATTCAAAATTGTGCTATTTCCAATATATGTAACTGCTTTAATGTTACTTTTTCAATGGTGTTATTAAATATATTATATCGTTTAATTAAAAGATATATGTTTCAACAGGTTATTTCCGACTTCTAAATGCTATGTGTAAAGTATTCCAGTGTTCTGTTCTAAAAAGTTTAATTCAAAGCTTCACAAAATATCCTTCTTAGAGAAGTGGTTGGTTGGCAATTCACCGTTTAAATCTTAAATACTTCATTAAGGACTCTAAATAAAACATTTTAATATTCCACCGCGATTTAAACTTAGCGTTTCAGAAGAAAGATTGAATGTATACAAATGAAACACTTCAGCTGAAAAGCTCTGGGGAAATTTAGTGGAGTGCATTCAAGCTTGTGAATCGGGAAAATATTACCAGGGAGCTTTCTGCTCGCCTGGTAATGGGAAAATTTTCAATGAACGTACTTAAAAAATGTTTGAAAATTTAAGAGAACCGGGGAAAATAGACATTGTTAATTATAGAAAATAAAAATATTATAGTTTTTAAAAATTTTAAATTTAGAGAATAATTCAATCACACATAAAGATAGCAGCCACTAAAAATATGCGTTGAGAAAATTTTGTCAGCTAGCCGAATTTGATAGAGTCGAATTAGTTCAGTGGTAGAGCAAGGCCCCAGCAAGGTTGAGGTCCTCCGTTCAATTCCTAGATGCAACTGAATCTTAGATAATCAATAATTTTGTGGTTTTTGTTACTTACAACATAAGCATCTAACCCTTTTCTCTCCAGGGTAGACAGATAGAAGCCATACGACAGTGCTTCACAACCGGTGTGCCGTGGGCCGACGCTGGGAGTGCCGCGACGCGAAGTCGCGTCGTGGTGAACGAAGAAAATTTTTTACATTATTTATACATTCTCAATAGCAACACAGAACAAGTCATGTGCGCAAAAAAATAAATATTTCGAAGCGTTTAGACCAAAACTGTGATAAGACAATATCAGTATTTGTATGAACGTGTGTTCTTCATAAAACTTTTACTTTCTACTGATATTTTGCTAAATTTGGTTAAACTTGCAATTAAATCTAATTGTTTTACACTGACATACACGGAAAAAACGTACTGATATGAAATACTGTTAATTTATTAAAAATCTGTTCAAATTATTGGTTTTCCTGTTTAAAATGGACTTCAGGCCTTTAACGAATGAATTGTTGTTAATAAGGTTTTAGTCAAAAGCAAATGTTTTATGAAGACGGATATTGATATTGTAGAACTCCGGCATGATATATACTAGGAAAAGAACACGCGTTCTCGATATATTATGAATTACTAATATTTTATCTAGAAATTGTCATGCAGTCACTTTTTTAACAGGATTATTTTTGATCATTGGCTAACCTGAAGTAAAGTTTGGGTTGGATTGAATCATAATATTTCGTAACTAACAGGAATGCTTAGTTTCATTCGGAACAGTAGAGTGGTTTTTGATGTGAGTCAGCAAGTGTTTGTCTAAATATGACTTGTGAATCCTAATATTTAATCGGTTTTCTGTCATCGAAAATGGATCACATAGTGCAAAAACCATCGTATTGATTAAAATGAGCAAAATATTTTTAAAATGTTTCTTAATATTTATAATTTGTAGTGAATGCCAAAGAAACTCATAATATGACTGAAGTGTGCAGTCGGAGACCACGATAAGGACTTTATTCCGCTGTAAAAATATGAAAATGTTCTTCTTTTCTATGCCAGTCTCACTGGAGAGGTTCCCGAATCGAGAAAAACGCAGAATTTTTGATAGCCTATTGAGATAACCTATTTATACATTTTAGACAAATAAAAAAATAATGGCATACTTGTGGAACCAATGTTTAAAATGTTTTTGATTACGTTTGAATGTACCTCGGACGTATTTTACAAGCGCCCTTGAGGTAATTTTTCACAAAAACAGCGCTATATAAATTAGTCAAATATTCTGTATTCGATTCACTTTCGTTCTGTTCTGGTTATATAAAAGTTAAATATTAGCACATTAGAGTAAGCATATAAACCATAAATATAACAGAAAAATATACTTATCTACATACTTGCGACTATAGAAGTTTTATAGCACATAATACAGGATTTCTCGTTGCAAACCGCAAACCTACTGCGTAATATTCTAAATAGTGAAATAATTACCTGAAAATACGTCATGTTATTTCGCCCATTACAGAACTAATAACCATTTCAGTTCGGTTCTGCGAGACGATAAAGCTTGTTATTGTATTTCTCATGCGAGTGTCATTTCTTTAATGGTGTTAACATACAACCATAATTAAACTTCAGAAACAGAAATTGAAAATATATCTGTGTTGGGCGGAAATTAAAAGCGTTCTGTAGTTGTCTGGATTTAAAAAAAATAACAAATAATATACATTATTGGTTTCGGCTTTCAGAATTTCATGACCTACTTGCCATTTCAGGAGTCGTTCTGGATTTTGCTCGGTAATTCGACAATATTGGTTGTTTGTAAATCGACGCAAATTCAACATTTGAATAAAATGATTTATTTGTTTTTTCATAAATGAATGAATGCTCACAATTAAAAAACAATTGCCGGGTCGAGTTTTTATCACATGGCCTCAAACACAAAAATGTACGTAAGTGCTTTTCGATAAATGTATTCTTTGAATTTATAAAAAAAAATCTAAATTACTACATTTATATTACCTATTTACGTTTTTCAATTAAGTACTCGTTTTATAAACTGTCAGCTGTGTCTTTTGGTCTCTGATTATAGTACCTATGTTTTTTTTTTATTTGGGTCTTTACGTAACATAAATATTTGAGTTAAGAGCGAAGGCATAACGCATAAATTTGCCACAACACTTTGGTCCAATTTTTTGCCGCATTTGTGACTTTAAATCTTTGTGAAATTGGCTTTACAAATTTATAATACATTTTTACAATGATCTGTGTTATAACTAACTCTATCTAGAGATAATATACAGTACCATACGTACCTGGTAGGTCACTTGAGATTAACACTTAATTAACATTAACTAATTGTTTATTAGCGAAATTTAGGTACATGATTTAGGACATAATTGGAAAATTGGACTTTCTGGTATTTATTTTAATAATATGTATATTTATGTTCTTTAATGAGTATATTCAGGAAAGGAAAAGCAAATTTTATGCTGGGCGGTAATACAGTACAAGGTTTTGATCACAACTCACTTTTCTAAATGTGATTCATCCCTAGGTGTAAGACAGATTTCAATCATTTAAATCCAATAAGAAAAGTGTGATTAGAATGTATTATAGGCAACACAAGAATGCTACTCTCAGTAATGGTATATTTAATTTAAGGGTATGAAAGCTTAAAAGGATTAGTTTTTAGTTTAGATCTGAATTCTGTTGAACATTTTATGGATCTTAGTTCCAGAGGGAGTTTATTCCGATTAATATATATTATATAAATAGATGTCAGAATATTCAGTTAATTTTGTTAATCTTCCTATTTTTTTAATGAAACAACGATCGCAAGATGTTTGGATAAAAGGGTTTAAAATTCTACCAACGGTTTACATTCTTCATTGTTAAGTCTAGCAGTTGAGCAGCTGCAACGGTCATTCTTCCTGGAGTGGTCACTCTTTTTTTTCCATCACGATTTGGGCTATTACGTCCTATTATCTATTCCGAGGGTCTGCGGTCGCAGCTGCCGCCTATTCACTAAGGAAGGGGTTAAAAGACAACACACGATACGGACGTTTGTGATTAATGGTGAAATGTCTTCATCGGTAAAACCTGTGATCACTACTTGGATGCGGCACGAGTCGATTGAATTATTCGTGTGGCTAATTAATAATGTTTTAGAATACCAAAAAAACGTGATAAATAAGAAATAATCACGTTTTATCATCGTTTTTAATTTCTTCATTATAATGTGGAATTAACAGATTTATGATTTAAGATTATGCAACTGCAATTAGGATGGATTATGATTAGGATTAATCAACAATATTTGCGGAAGACCATTAATATAGACATAGCAATAACATGAAGACGAGAAAAAAATGTTTATGAAAAATTTAATTTTTTTTAAGTAACCCGAAATAGGCTACAGTCGGGAAACATGGAGATCAGGATACCAACAAACATGAAGATGAGAAAATCAATACTTCAATAAATCAATATAAAAATCAAAATTAGTGTTTGCACGAAAAAAATGTATACACGCTTTGCGTGATTATAAAATCATTATATATTTAGTTGTATTACAATACTATTAAATAATAATAATATTTGGATGATTTGTACAGCGCCGTTTTTGTGCAAAATCACCTCAAGGGCGCTGTACAAATATATAATACATTTCTACAATGATATCTATGTTATTACTAACTATGTATTTAAGTTTAAATTAAATAAGACAAATGGTATTTATTTAAGTCAGCGCAAATGTTAAAATTGATGTCCATTTTATCCAAACATTGCTGGTATTTTCAATTTCATTAGGATTTTGGAATTTGAAGAAATATACATTAGAAAGAATGAGATATTAGAGTGTGTATACATTTTTATACCAAAATAGCAATAGTTTTTTTTTATTTTTTATTTGGATTCCGCACAAGAGTCCGTACTGTCTGGAAAAATTGAGACTAAAGGATCTCAGATCGTTGTGTTTTTTTAATTAGCCAATCACATTACTTACTGTTTAATACAATGTTGAATCAAAGTACTGTTTAACGTTAGCAATAATCGGATATTAGGTTCTCGTAAGTTATTGAGTGTGAACGACCAGCTTTTATAGTAATGGCATAAGGTCCAGCGTGTGCTACCATTTTGGCAAGGAAATATTATTTGACTATTTGGAATCCGTCCAAAATATTTAAACGGTTAAGTTTCGTGATTATGGAGAAATAATACCGATTGTCCTGATATTATTTGATGCAGGATGTGGAATGGTTTTGAAGCAGTTATCATTTTACAGGAATGGTTTTTTTTAAATTTATTTCCCGATCCTACCAAGAATTACTTTGAAGCCTCACGAATTAATTATTGTATTTGTTATAATAATTACGTATTTGTCAAAAGTAAATTAAAGCTTAATTTATTAATTGTTATTTTATTCATATTTATTTTGTACATCCTGTATAAATATTAGACAAACTAGAAAGAATAATTATTTCTCTTTCTAACTTCAAAAAAATTAAAAGATAAAAATACTTTTGCAAAATATGGACGCCCGGTAATATATGACCCTCAAATGTTGGAGAGGTACATTTAAGTACATGATCCAAAAACTATCATGAATATTGATGGCATAGTACTCATTTGAAGCTATAAAGCTAAAACTTACGAACTCCCGATGGATTTAAGATCAAACCATCATTTTTAATAATACCTTCTTTAAAATTTTATGTATCTCTGTTCTGAAATAAAGGTAAGATACTGACTTTGCGAAAGCTACTAAAGGTAAGATATCTATACTAACTCTACGAAAGCGACTATAAGTAAAGTATCTATACTAACTCTACGAAAGCGACTAAAAGTAAGGTTTCTATACTAACTCTACGAAAGCGACTAAAAGTAAGGTTTCTATACTAACTCTATGAAAGCGACTAAAGGTAAGGTATTTATACTAACTCTATGAAAGCGACTAATGGTAAGGTTTCTATACTAACTCTACGAAAGTGACTTACTTCATAGAGTAGTGTAAAAAGAATCTGTATTTTTCAATGTTTTTTTAAAGGGCATGTTGTCCAAAATGTAAGGTTTTTATTTTCATGCCAAGGCTACGAATTATAAAAGGACTGTAAATAAAAACTCAAGACTTTAAATGTTCAAAGTATTCCAGAAATACAGGCAATCTTTTATATTAAAAAAATGCTTCATATTTTTCCCAGCCATATTGTGAAAACCTAACAATATTTTATTTCGCATTTTTATTTTATTATTTGAGTGAAATTCCATCCCTTTCTCACACAAGGTTTCATTGTGGTGAGAAAATATATAATATGTTTACGTTGTTAGAATTTATTTACTTGTTGGACCATTTGTATAGCGCCACTTTTGTGAGATATCACATCAGGGGCGCTTTACAGTTGATGCAGGTATTAGCAAAAATATAAATATTACAAAAATAAAGTGAAGTTAAGTAAAATGAAGTACAGGAACAGGTGATACGAAGATAGAAGATGGAGACTCTGCAGCAAGAATCCTAGGTGGTGAAGAAACTGGACCAGCTGCTGCGCGAGAGAGTCCACTGCGTCCACCAACAGTGCAAGCACGAGGTTAGAGGAAGCACAAGAAAGGGCTGACACAATATCCTCACATAGATAACACCTTGGCAGCACCGCTGTGATGTTTGACGAAGATAGAAGATTGAGACTCTGCAGCAAGAATCCTTCTACATTGTGTTAAACATTTTTTACTTTTATGTAACGCGGCGCGTAAGGTTGAAACAGTAAAAACGTATTACCACAGCGTTTGTACTGTTAAAACCGTATAAACCAGGCTTAAAGTCGGGCTTAGCATACCAATGTTGAACCGGAGTATAAGAGTCTATTTTGTAATATATAAAATAAAAAATAATTAAATATTTTTAAAAAAATCTTATCGTTTTGTTGAAATAGGCTTAAAGAGAGTATTCTTTAAATTGTTTTTTCTTAGTTCATCAAAAAACGCTTCATATTCTTCGTTAAGAAAATCTACTGTCATTAGGATATAAAAATCTCCTGAACTTTTTTTCGCAAGAATATCAGATTCATCGAAGAGAAGAGGAGAAAAATGTAATTGAAAAACAATTCGAAGGAATCTTATCCGTAAAAATGTGTTCCACGAACAGCCTCGGAAGAAAGTTACCTGATTTTTACCAATCACTTTTTTCAAAAGAGTTTTCTGACAACGTAGATTCTTAAAGAGACAACACGGAGGAACAAACGAAGCTAATAAAGAGTTGAGGAAAGTTTCTAACAAGAAACTTGCGGAATCATGTTAGTCTGCTTTAACAAATGGGTCATAGAAGGTTGTACCATCGCTTTTAAATAATATTTAGGTACTAAATAACATTTTTATATATATTTATTGTTATTAAGTTTAATTTGTAGAACTCCATTTTATTTTTTTATTTTTTATATATACAATAATATTATTATTGGGTTTATAAAAACAGTTTATTTTTAAACAAGTTCTGCTGTGTAATTATTATTACGCGTGACAGCTGTTTCGCCCTCTGAAGGCATTATCAAACTGTGGGTAGCCCACTTACAGACGATACATTTATATTATTTCTAGGTAGAAAAAAAAAAAAAAAAAAAAAAAAAAAAAAAAAAAAAAAAAAAAAAAAAAAAAAAAAAAAAACTAAATAACATTTTTTCATTAATTTATATTTTGAAACAGAATGTGTAAAAGACTGATTGTTTGTTGTTTTTTTTATGGTTAATTTTTAATTGTTTATTATTTCTATATATTGTATAGTTTTTTACGTTAGAATTTTTAACCTCACTAGGAAAAGCCTGTGTTGAGGTTAATAATTTTACAAAATAATAAAAATACACTACAATATTTTTTGTACCATATTTTGTACAATATTTTTATTCTTTGACCGGTCGGTGGCCGAGTTGACATCGCGTTTGGGTCCCACCCAGGAGTAGTGTGTTCAATTCCTCGGCTGGCTAAGTCCTCCATCACAACACAAGCAACATTTTCAGCTTACTGTGGTGGTAGTAGGAGATTTTCAAATATTGTCAGGTTATTCGTAACCTGTAAAAAAACAATTTTGTTACATTAACGTGTCTACGAATTGGGTACCTACATTGTACATATTAATGTAATTTCAGCCAATTCATTACAGTGATTATTTTAAAAAGGAGGTAAAAAAATTACATTAAATTATGCTTACAAGAGTTTCATCTAACACCTTAAACATAATTGGTAGCTTCAACATAATATGTATCTCGTATATTTAAAACAATCAATTCCTAAAAATAGGGTTATTAATAATTTAGGCCAAAGTGTTTGAACTCCTGTCATATTATTTGACATCATCAGAAAATCATAATTCTGCGCCATATTCAATTATTTGATGATTGTCAGCATCGTGTCGAATTTTTCATTGGGTTTTTAGTTCTGCAATTAGTTACGCCATCAACCATAACAGCCATCACCTTTTAAAAACCAATATTTGAAGTTAACCAATGGCCGGGAAACGAACGATTGTGAAATACGTAAAAGAATGGAAAAGGAAAAAAAACATCTTTTTTAATAACGGTATATTACATTTAATTAAAAAAAATCTTTCCTCTTGTTTAGCTACTGTACTTAGTAGGCAAAATATTTGGATAAACCTGTGGAAAATCGTTTAAATTTTTTTATCAGCAACGTTATTAAAATTTCAACGAAAATAAAACCGTCACGGTAACTACCTTCAGAGTCTTATTAATCCTATTTGGGCGATAGCAAAATTCCACAAAAACAGAATAAACACCATTATAATTCCAATAAACCCAAGGGATGAAATTCCACACTTTGGAGCCGTCGTAAAAGGTAGAGCAGGCTTTGGACAAATGCAAGTAAGCGATTCCAGCACGCTGTTAGGCAGGTAGTTTTTCCTAACCCATTTGGGGAAGTTAACTAAAGCGGGTTAAATATCTCAGGGCTGTAAAGGGATGTCCTGACCCAGTTGGGTGATAGAACTACACTCACTGACCCTACATTTAAAACATTTTCAGGAAGTAAATACCTAGACGATGTATTTTTATGTGAGCACCTATGACACCCAACTGTTCCGAACCGACTGGAGCACGTGAGACAATGTCATCCCTAATTGGGGTAATTTATGAGGCTGAAAGCAGTTGGAAGGGAAAGAGGATAGTGCAGAGGAATGTGGGGAAGAACCCAGCTATTCACATCTGGTCACCAAATATGGCTAAAGTCATTTTAAGTAACTACGTTTGTGAAAAAATGTTTTAAAACTAGTAAAAACCAGTTTTCGTTATAACACAATAAATGTTTAAATGCTAAAGTTGCAGCCATTAATATGTACTTTTATGTGAATGCTACACAATAGTCCCTATTGTCCGGATGAAAGGACACTTTACCATCCCCTATTGCGGTATTTTGTGAAGCTGAAGGTAGAGAGGATGGGAATCATATGGGGAAGTGCCTGACTATTCCGATCTGGTCACCAAACACGGCTAAAGCTATTTCAAGTAATGTTTCTATTCTGATTGGTGGTAGGTACATATTAAGCATCATGAACTTTTATATAGTGTGCCCGGGGGTACAGTGCACTAAATTCAACTCGTTTACCTAAAAACTACCTTAAAACATTAAAATTTCTAAAAAAAACACTCAACCTTTTTTACTTCTAAAATTATGTAGAATCACCCTCCGAAGTTAGCACACTTTACCCCGGACACCCTGTATAGATTGAACCAAACTACTAATTTCCGTGGTGTGTCTGTGAACAACTCCGGTTTAATAAACTCCGATGTTTTTACCTTACCTTAGATGAAATAATTAATACTAGAACCACTGACTTAAAACTAGAGACTTACGACTAAGGCCTATGACTACTATCTTAATGACATATACATTTACATATGTAGAAACATTAATATTAACAATCTAATTTTACTAGCGCCAGAAGAAGAAGGAAGTTCTATAATATTAGGAGTTTTTATAATTAATTTTAGAACACGGGTGAAAAATGCGCCCATGTCGATCTATTATTCATCTGCCAACAATTAATACAAGAATACAAGAATGTATCGTGTCAAACCTGGTTATTATGGAAAACATGTTGTTACTTTCAACTGTAACTCCATTGTAACATGTACAGTCATACAATTCTTTCCAGCATCATATTTATTTTCAACTTTTGACAATATTCCCGGCGTTGACATGGGATAAGGACACGGGGGAAGAAACAAACTTCCCAGACGTTTCTTTGTAAACAAACTCCTACCTCTTTGCTTTTCCTATTTTTCGTAACTGCACGTGAATATTTCTAGACTGCTATTTGGCTTTGCTACTTATAATTTCTAGCATGTTCCTTATGCATCCTACATGTCTTGAAAGAGTGGAAACACTCGCTTGACACATCGTGACATTTTTAAAGTTCTTTTCATTGTGTTCTTATGTAGAATTTAAAAGCAGTATCTACTTAAACGATCATTTTAATATAACTTGACAGAAGTATTTCCGCTTATAGTAAAAATGGAATACATGGAATATTACTGAATATATCCGACAAGTAAAAACAGTTTTTGAAAGGTGATGAAATAAGCTTTCAAATATTGTTAAAAATAAATGTATACTTCAAGAAATATTAACATAGAAAATTTATAAAAATGACACACTTTACGATTTTTTTAACTAAAATTACTGATAACAAAAAAATGTTAAAAAAAACGCATTTTATAATACAAATATTTTACAAACATTTCTGTCACCTCAACTTTGTATCGTTTCATATAAAAATAATTCATAAAAAATTAATGTTTTTTCAAATTTCGTTCGGAATCTTTGGTTTCATAGAGGAGTATTTTCTTTTAAATTTTCTGTGGTTAACGTCTAGATTTGAATATATTTCGTGGTGTTTTCTCTTTGTAATACCGTTTAGATTATATTTCTCCCTGGCAGAATAATAAGTTTTTTTAAGCCCTGGCCTAAATAATGGTTCCATGCTAACTCAACACGGTGACTATTCAACACACTTTTAAAAAGTGATATTAAATCATTAAAAACGATGAAATTTTTTTTTAAACCTTACCTAACCTAACCTACTTAACCCAGTAAATAAAGTTTTTGTTTCATCACTTTCCATGACTTTATATAACTTTTTTAAATATGAGATGAATTATCATTTTGATGATTTATCCGGTCACCCTAAATAATATCCCAACAAACGTAATTTATTACGTTTGTTGGGATATTATCAAAAATACATACCTATCAACTAATCTTTATTTTTTATACCTATTTTTCTGTACTACAATATAAACCACTGTAAAAAATTGTAAAATGTGTATTCAAGAATAGACATAAATAAATAAATAAATAAAAAAATAGGTATGTATTTTTTAGAAAACGTTGGATTTACAATTATACTACTGTTTCAGATTACAATTATGTTATAAATAGGTAAGTTTTTAGATTTTCACGGCCAAAAGCATTTTTGTTGTTTGTTTTTGGGGTGTTATGCCGTGTTGCGCTAACTCACACATCTTCGGATCTACCGGATCTGCCCTGATGATGGACACTGCAACGCTGTCCGAAACGTCGGCTAAAGAAGGAGTTAGCGCAACACGGCATAACACCCCAAAAACAAACAGCAAAAATGTTATAAATAGATTACGCACCATTGGTAACTCTTATTGCTAATGTAGCTGATGTTTTAAATATGCCTCTATTGAAGTATAAAGCTGTAATAATTAAACATTTAAGCTGTGCATATTTTAACAAGGTCACTTCATAACAGGTTTTTTGTTCTTGTTTTTCTTTGTTTTTCATTGCTTTCATTAATTTAGTATTAGTGGATATACTTTTTTTTGTTTAGATACTTATATATTCTATTTTTTTTCTTTTATTTCTTCTTCCTATATTGTACTATGACGGTCGATAACTAGCATGTTTGTAAATGAGACTTGTGCGGTTCATTCCAAAAAAATTAATTACTTTCGACGATTAACTGCAAAAAATACTGATCTAAAATATTGTTAATTTGTAAAAAATCTGGTCAAATTATACGTTTTCCTGTTAAAAATGGAACTGGAGGCCTAAAACGAATGATTTGACAAATTTCATAAAAAAAACGTATCAGTCAAGCAAGAATATGTTATTAGGAAGTCGGAACACGTGTTCTTCAGAATTATAACAGTTTTGCATCTCGTCCATTGTATTTATTTGGACAAAGGCACCTGCGTGAACACGTGTTCAGATATACTCTGGATGACTAATATTTTACTAGGAAATGGTCATTTTCAGTCACATTTAAACAACAGTATCTCGATAAAAAAAGCCGTACGTTTTTTTCTCCGTGTACATTCGCCATCTTAGACAAATCAATAAAAAACATACCCCGTATTTTAAATCTATGGTCTGCATAATATATTTGTAAGACGCTCCTTGGTGTGGGGTCATGCATTAATATTGAACATGCAGATGTACGGAATGACATGGCAGGAAGAAATTTATATTCTTATACAAATAATGTAGGCAAAAAGTGCTGACATGTCAAGAGCAGCAGAGTGCACAAGGATTAGGAGAAATTTATGATTTAGACGTAGGGAGGTTGTTGGGGTACATAAGCCATGAATGTAAGTGGTTTTGAGTACCCGAATTTAAACATTCAAGTAGTTTTAAAAGGGGATTCGATGCGGGCTTCAATTTGTAAATAAATCCACAGAAAACAATGATGTTACATATTCAATAAAATAGGGTACCATATATTATATTTATTTGGTCGTACACTTATCTACTTACACATAAAACAAAATACCCCATATTTATACTATAACTGTACGTTTCTACGGCAGAGTAATAAGTAATTATTAATTAATTACAAAGGTAATAAGTAATAATTGGATAATTTGTTTAGCGCCGTTTTTGAGAAAAATCACCTAAAGATAATATAATCAAAAACTATGAAACCCACCTATCAAAAATGAATACAATATCAAAATACCAAAATGTAATACCAAACAAACTCAAAATAACTATACCTATTTAGGAATAAAGTATTTCAACAACCTTCCGATTGAAATAAAGAAATTAAATAGGATATCAACAAATTTAAACTTAAACTGAAGTTACACTTTCAGACATAATTAACTAAAAATTTGCCTGTTTTTCCCTTTATTTATATTTATAATCAGTCTATACTCATCTCCACTGTATTTAGATGTTCCTGATTACTCAATAATTAGTATGTAACAGAATCCTATATATGTACAACTACACATATAGATAATCCAGAAGTTTCAATTGTTCCTATTATTTGTATACTTACTTATTGCATAATGTTATTCTATTTTCCTTATAATTAGTGTAACTTGCTCACCAAGCACAAGAACCAGTTTCTTCATTGGTGAGATTGCGAATATAAATATATTTTGTAACCATATGTACTTATATAACATCACTATACCCACTATATATATATATATATATATATATTAATAAAAAAAAATTAAAAAGGCGCGTTGCAATTTACTACGAGTTCCTGGGCTCTATCCACGCTCTATCGAATTTTATTAATTACAAACTTATTCATAAAAGCTTACTCCCCTGGCAGGTCACTTCAGATAAATACACTTTTAATGAAAAGTTATGACTTTGCACACAGATGACACTGGACATTGATTTAACGTTTGCTATTTTACTCTCAATTACTATTGATATTACATTTATTAGAAGGTTAGTGGCAAAAGCAGAGTTGATATTTTTTTAAAGACTGGAAAATTAAGGACTATAGAATTTTTATGAAATAACCTTAAAAGCTTATATATTCTTAATTGTTCACATTTTATACACATTTAGTTATTTACAATGTCGCGAACTGATAAGGTGAAGGATTTCTGACTTTATGGATATGACTGTCTAAAAAGGTGAGTTTTCAGTTCAGCTCTTGATTTAGTTTTTATTTAGATTTTAGGTTAATTATGTGTTGATCTTAAGTGACCTACCAGGTAAGTATGGTACCGTATATTATCTCCATATATAGTTAGTAATAACATAGATCATTGTAGAAATGTTTTAAATATTTGTACAGCGTCCTTGAGGTGATTTTGCACAATAACGGCGCCATATAAGTCATCCAAATGTTATTATTATTGTTATTATTATCAATATCATTTAAAATAAGCTTCCTTTAATAATAAAAAAATTATAAACTTAAAATTATGATATGCGCAAACTACAAAAAAATACTTCTAGTTAATAACCGTCTAGACCCAGGTATATCCTAGTGAGACAGATATCGATAAACAACTATAAAAAAAATTACACAGCTGAATAAAAAATAAAAACTTGAAAATAGTTTTTCTTTAATATGAAGTCATAAAATGTGTTAATACTATTGATTAATATATCAAATCCTTTACTTTATTCTTAAGAAGATATAAAAGACTAGGTAGTTCTGCATTTCGCGGGAAAAATGTGTATTTTTCTAGCAAATCTGTCCAACAAAAAATGAACAGTTAAAGTTTTGGTAAATCAACCCTTTTCAAGAACCCTGCCAGCGAACGTCTGTCGTCGAAAAGATTCAAATAAATTAAACACCAAATCTTCTCTGATTCCTTGTTTCAAGGGAAAGTTTTAACGAAGGAACCGTGTAAAATAATAATAATTGAGTAGCAAAGTTTCCGCCATTTCGCGACAGCCGTCGCCGTGTCGTGGCGGAAGTTACGTCACATTAGAAATTTGAATAACCAGCCTTCGCGCCGATCGAAAGGCTGGGCTTTAAAGAACCTAGACACAACCACGGCGGCACGACGTGACAACAGCCTTAGCTGACATCTCTGCAGTTCTAAAGAAAACCTGTCTACCATTCGGATTCGATATCAAAATCAAGTTAGCCAAACTGTCATTTCTTGTTCATAGGTAACTGCTCTTATGTTGCCTAAGAATTAATGACATTTTTTCCAAATATTTTACGTATTAAAAAGATCAATCAGAAAAAAAAGCTTTTTTAATATGTACAACATCTATTTTTATTAATAGATGCATTTAATATGATTTTTTTCTTGGCTGAGGATTCAACCTTCCTTCCCAGGGGCTCTTAACCGCTGTGAACTTTTAAACATTTTTTTAAATTTTAATAAATATATAATTTTGGCTTGACTTTCCTTTCCAGAGACTCAACCACGCTAACACCTGAGCCAAATATAAATTGGGTAGGACCGACATTTATTTCGTATATTAACTGCTGTAATGTCATCCATTTTCAGAGAAATTCGTTCATGTCTGCGTGGATAGTAATAAATATATATGATTAAAGTGATGCATTGTCATGATTTTTTTTAAAATTAATAATTTTTATTCATCTTCTCCTCATTTAGGTTGTTTGTTTTTGGGGTGTTATGCCGTGTTGCGCTAACTCCTTCTTAGCCGACGTTTCGGACAGCGTTGCAGTGTCCATCATCAAGGCAGATCCGGTAGATCCGAAGATGTTCATCTCATCACATCTTCGGATCTACCGGATCTGCCCTGATGATGGACACTGCAACGCTGTCCGAAACGTCGGCTAAAGAAGGAGTTAGCGCAACACGGCATAAAACCCCAAAAACAAACAACAAAAATGCTTTTGGCCGTGAAAATCTAAAAACTTGCCATCTTCTCCTCAAGTCAAAATGACATAAAAAAACATTTGAATATAAAGCGTTGTATTTAACTTCAATAAAATTGGAACTGAGATTATTCTAGAAAAACTATCTTCACTAATGAAATGAATAGAGCAATGATAAACACTGATATTGACTTATTAGCTGATTTTACTTTATCAACAACGATTCTCTCTGCCGAGTTTCAGCTCGATCGGATATCGGGAAGTGGGTTAGTTTCCATTTCCAAGATTCCACGTCGTTCATACAATTCATTCAAGGAAATAAAAGAGTAATTCAAATAGATGTGTTTAAAAAATACGGATGTAACAAAACGGTGTCTTATTTTGGACAGATACCTACACGGATATTTCAAAACTCTATGATGGAAATGATGTTTCGAGCTGAAAACAGAAAATATACGACATTATGAGAGTTTTTGCTGCGCTACACGACTCAAATTCTATGCTTTGACGTGAAAACAAAATTTGTTGAAAATGCCAAAATTGAAAAATCTTTAAGTTAGGTATACTAGTACATAACACATGTACCTAGATATGTAACGCAGAACTTCAGAGACAAAACAAACATATTTTTGTTTTTGTTTTCATCGTTATGTAAATTTTGAACTAATTTGTCTTTTTAATTCTTGACAGTTTATCCCACAAATCCGAACCCTTTTAACAGCCTGTGCTTCTCTAGATAAATTTATTAAAACATTTTCTTTCCCATCAAGTTAAAACAATACAATAATACTGGTAACTGCGAGAACCGAAGCAACTTGTAATCAACATTCTAGTTTTCAGTATATTTATCGTGATCTCCATTTTAATTCCATTGTATACCAGCTGCTGGAGATTAATAAAAGCCAATTATTACAACCGCCCATTATCGCACGTGTCCAAGTAAGTTAAGGAGCGCTTTGTTGTTTTTCCACCAGAAGATAGAACCTATTCCTATTTTGTACACCTATACTTTTAATCTGTACTTTCTATGAGTATTATGTACACGGTGTGTAGACTTACATAAGTAAATGTTTCTTCATAAAAAAATTGTAATACTATTTTCAATGGAACCAAACAAACGATACGATACGATTGTACCACCCTAGCCAGGAGCACTCTTGTCCCGGTGCGATAGGTACACCAGGGGGAACTGATTTTTAGGACTTGTTACACATGCTCTGAGGATTTGAAGGAGGTTGGAGTTTAATCGACCGGTATACAGGCAACCTAAAAAGCCATTAATGGAATTTAGAATGGGCAGGAATAAAGGAATTGACTGAGCGGTACATCTTATGGAACTATACCACACATGATACATTTAATGATTGAACCCAGGACCTTAGCACTGCCGGGGCGCTGCTCTACCACTGAGCTAATCGGACCCTAGTAAGATTCTTCTCGAACTAAATGCAAACTAGATAATGTCTTCGTATATCCTATTTTTTTTAAATTTTAATGTGCGACTTCTATTGACTTTTTTGCAAGTCTAGAATGAATATTTTATATTTGGAATAACTTCACCGTATATTTACTTAAGAACGTACATTTCAGAAAAGCAATTACGAAGATTTCGTTTCACCTCTACTAAGGAATCCTTAAACATGTCTACAACATTCCCAAACCTATTTCCAAAATTATGTAGTCAACCTATAGGTGTGTAAGTCTGATAATTTGTTTTAAATTTTTCACCGGAGAAAGTAGCATTTTGTCTCGAATATATTACATATAATTTTAGTTATACGTAACACATAAGTTGAAATTAAATTTAATATGAGCGGAGGGAAATATTTTGGCATGGTTACCGTTTTTAAGTTTTTTATAGTTAAGCGCACATAAAATGAGATGACACTAAACTGCGCTATATAAATGCCATGTTATTATTATTATTATTATGGACGCGTGCCGACTACTATAAAAGCGGTGGAGTCAAGGCGAGTAATACGTTTGGTGTGTAGGTAGAAACAAATGTAGGACGCCACATGCGTATGAATGCGATTTGCATTTTGTTTCATGCTAATAAAGATTCTCTGCCCATCTCCGTTGTTTTTACTATCCATGCTTTGTACAAAAATAGTGTTACTTTATTTCATACAATTTATATTTCGAGATATAATCGAGAACCTTATGGGAATAACAACATGTGTCATTCTGTCAAAAGGTTTGAAAATGGGGTTCACAATCTATAATTCAAATTTTTTTATGAACTCAAGTGGGCACTATGTTATTATGAACCCAAATGCATCAGTGCATTCTAGACTTGTGTTACTTCATGAATTCATGCGTTCACGGGGTCAGTTTCTAAATCGTAAATTTTATATATTATCTTTATTTATTTCATTATAATCTTATTTGACGGTTGATGAAATTAAGTTTATACCGAAATACATAAATAATAAAACAGTTGCTTGACAGCGTAATACTAAAATAATGTTGTTGCTTTGGTTAGGAGACCTTGTGAATTCTCATTTTTTTATAAAACATTTCCATCATTTTTCAAACCCCTCTCATTCCTTTCATTTCATAACATGTTCATTATAGTGCACGTTGTACAGTCACTCCCGTTGGACCCCGTTTGGGAACTTAAGCCCCACATATCCAATTTCTACCGATTTGTAACAAGTTTCTCGTTAACTCTGTTTTTAGTTCCAAAATAAAGTTATTTTCGAAGATAATATCTATACATTTGTTATGCCGAAACGTTAACTATATAAAATTCCTTCGATGGAAAAAAATCGCCAAGCAAGCTACGAAAATTATTAAACACCCCTTTTTTCTGTCTAACATTCGTATTTTCACATATCCCTTTCAAACCATCTTTGAACGCTTACTACAGGGCCTTAATAATTAATAATAATAATAATTGGATGACTTGTATAGCGCCGTTTTTGTGTAAAATCAACTCAAGGGCGCTGTACAAACTTATAATACGTGTCTTCAGTGATCTGCTGATCTGATTACTTAACTATTTATGGAGATAATATGCAGTACAATACTTACCTGGTAAGTCACTTGAGATTAACACTTAATAAACATTATATAATTGTTTATTAGCGAAATTTATATACAGGATTTAGGACATAATTGGAAAATTGAATAAAACTTGACTTTCTCTTAGGAATGGTATATTTAATTTAAGGGTACGACAGCTTAAAAAAGTAAGTTTTTAGTTTAGACCTGAATTCTGTTGGACTTGTTATGGATCTTAGTTCCGGAGAGAGTTTATTCCAAGCCTTCGGCCCAGATACTCCGAAAGCGCGATCACCAAACTTAGTATTTGGCTTGCGCTTAGGTTCTATCAGTCTGCCTACAGCTGGTGATGTTGCTGATCTAAGAGTTGACTGCCTCAGACCAGTTTTTTTCCGGGACGCACCGGTACCGGTGTTCTGAAATGTGCGAATATTTTGAAACCCCGGTTATGAGCCTTGCTGCTGCATTAAACACTGATTGAAACTTGTCAATTTGATATTTAAGACCCCAAATTCCGAATTTCCACAGAAATATAACATTTTAGTTTTAAGCTCTTAAAAATATAAGTTTTTTTTAAGATAAATTAAAATGTAATTCACTTGAGAAAAAAATTTACAAGGCATGTTACGAAAAATATAAAAAACAAACATAGTTATGGATGAAAAAAACAATCACCATGTTTCTTTAAATGCTACGTAAGACATTTTTCGAGAGATTGCTGACTGTTTTGTTCCTTCGCTTTCTCCAACATTCGTATTATTTATACTTACTTTCTTCGGACATTTCTCAGTTAAACTTCAGTGGTTTCAATATCGCAAAAAATTTTTTTGACGCAATGCTGCGTTTGAATTATTGTAATCAATGTAATTGGATTCAATGTTTTTCAAAGCAAATAAATAAATAAGTAACTCCCATCCGAACCATTTTCCTCTTCTTTTGAATGATTAATATGGTGCCTTAAGGGGAACGGTTGCTCGGGCTTTTTCAAACAAAATTTAAATTTAGATTTTAGGCCAAAATACCCAACTAAACTGAATAAATATTTTTTTTAGTTAAATGGTGTAGCAAATATCTAGTACGTATAAGTATTAATTTATTAGTTTTTGTTTCATATTTTAAAATATGTGCAGATTAAATTATCGATTTTCACGATTTTAGAAGTAAGTTGGCAATAAGTTGTGACTTAATATTAATTATTAATAAGATAATTTTATTTTTTTTATTATGCAAATATAAAAAATATTAATTCCTCGAGCGTTTTAGGGTCATAAATGACCGGGCTTCCATATTTTATAAACTTTTTTTTTTACTCTTTGTATTTTTTTTGACCTTTGGAAGAGAAATAATAAGTCTTTCCAGTTTGCCTCAAATATTTATACTGAATGCCATTAATAAATTTAACCAAAATGAACTATTCATATTTAATAATGTCGTTTATTAAAAAAATATTTGTAAACTCCAATTGAAAACCAGAACTGTTGAGGTATTATTTAGTGGATGGATCATCTGCTTTTAAAGAGATTGGGTAACAACTGGTCTCTTTTATAAATCGAAGCAAACCAATGAATCATTTTTAAAGTATTATTAATGGCCACAGCAATTATGATCACACTTATAGATAGTCAGATTCTTTTAACTACAAAACTAATCCAGATACACATTTGTCACCATCGTGGGAAACCATACGCAACGAATTGTGTCACGTGACAAGATAACTTATAATTATATTGTACCTGTATACACAAGTCTTTCATCATTTAAAGTCTTCAAAATTCCAATGGCCTTAGGCGTTGTGGAAAGTAAATTGAACTTTATTATTTAATAAAATACAGTTTAGTGTTGGAAAGTAATTAATTGACTGTAAGACAGGTATTTCAGCGCCATATAGTTTTGGGTATAAAAAATACAGTTTTATATCAAACCTGCCTTATTAAAAAATACAAATTGTATACAAGTCAGTGGTGTAGCGACACTACGCCTGTGGGCAAGCAGGTTAACCAGAACCCACCTTTCGATGCGATTTTGAAAACAAGTTATCGACTAATTATCATGAATAAAAAGAGATATATGGATCATATCATCGATCGATTATTTCGGCGTAAATCGCTGAAAGGGCATACTACACAAAGAAGAACCAAATAATGATAATATAGTAAATAATTTTATGCTCGTCAAATTACAATATATCGTAATAATGATACATTTCTGTATCGTTCCACCTGCTAACAGAGTGAAATACTAAAAGGTTACTTGGCTCCTTAGGAACTAATTTTACTCCAAATGTGTGCTTAGAAAGAACAACAAAAAACACTCAATGCTTTAATAGTCTCCTTTAACGGAAGCAATCTTCCCAACATGCCTTCCCTTGATATTCTTGGTGTTACTCTAAGGACAAGTTGTTTCACGGAATTTCAAAAATTCATCAAATTTCAAAGATTATTTTCAATTTCTGTAAAAGTTCTATTAAAATTCTGTTTTTATATAATTATTAGCAAGTTATTTCACAAAACTGAAATAATAACAGAACTTGTATAGAACTTTCACAGACTTTAAAATCAACTTTAAAATTTAATGAATTGTTCACATTCTATGAAACAACCGGTGCTAAGTGACCATCTCAGGCACGGAGGCTCCATTGCGGCCTGGTTCTAGCAAGCCTTTCAAAGCTAGGCGTACCGTACAGGACCCAAGGATACTTTAATAGTATACAATTGCTGACCTTGTAAAAATCGTAAGTGCGTCCCACTGTTGAATTTGGCAGCCACCTTTGGACTGGAGCCCCAGAAAAAACCTTTTGGCTCTGTGCACATACGGGCTATCCGTTTGATGGATTCCCCCATCTTAACAAACGGATTGCAATCTTTAGAGCACAGGCGTCAGAAGATGCTACGAAAAACTAGCAGTACCGGTGCAATATTTGTACACGGTTGACATTTTTTATTTATTTATGAGAACGGGTTGTTTCTACTACTTGTTCTAGAATTCAACAGCTTCCTACCTCCTACAACGTAGGTGTCTTCAAGACCCACGTTCACTCCATGCTGACCTCAAAAAGACCGTTTACACAGTATCTATAAAGATCACGTCATGTTCCCTTAGAGAAATTATTATGAATTAAATTATAAATTATTATGTAAGGGCGATTCAAAAATTTGTTTAAGACGTACGGGCTGTAATAGGTAACACAGGTGGGAAGCAATTAAGGCAATGCCACATGTAGTAATGCAAAATCATGTGTTTTTGGTTTGAAAATTTGGTCGCCTAGAAATGTTTCAGATTCTTTAATTAAATACTGCAAGTAGAATACATTTTTTAAGTATAATAAGTCTTTTTATAGGCCCAGAAAAAAATGTATAAGGCCCTTAAAACTGCTTTAAAGTTCAAAATCTCCTACTTACGAACCCATTTTCGGTTATGATTTTTTTGCTAAGTGTGGCAAATTAAGTTATTTATAAAATGATCGAAAAAATATTATATATTTATGCCTGAACATCCACAAAATAAAATAAAATGCACTTTTTGGCCATGTTTTTTTCTTGCATTAATCAAAACAGGCGGATGGTGTTAAGCGGGAATTTAAACCTTATCGCCATCTACGTAAGGGTTGTTATTGATAGCGGCTCAATTTAAAATATTACACAACGTAGTGCATCGCCTTAACATATTTTATGAGAATTCTTATTATTGATATAAAATACTGTTTGACGAACTTTGGGTGGTAGGCAATAGGTACAATAATTCCTTGTGGAGCTTTCCCATTCCACATAATATATTATTTTTGCCGGAATTCATGTTCGGTTTTAAGGGCTTGCGTAAACCATGTTTATTTGGGTCCAGAGCAATCCGCTTTTATGTTTTAATTAAAGTGAGGCCTTTTAATGTTATAATTTCACAAAACATGCCTCCGTCTTCCCGCTTTAAAGTGCCGAATCGCTCGCTTTTCAGATGAAATAATTCAGAATTAACAGAATGCCAACTTCGCATCTTAACGATAATTATTTTTGTAATTTTATGTTAATCAAATTATATGCCTTGACAATAAAAGTATTCGATCGTAATAAAAGTGTTCATTTATGTTTACATGAAGCAGATACTTTGTAACGTGACATTATAATTTGAAATAAAACAATAACTTAGTAAACAACAGTTTTTATACTTGATGCCGACCGGTTTTCGCGACAACCGTGGTTTCTTAGGGCTATATAATACCGTACCTATTCAAATCTTAAATCTGCAATCTACAAGTAACATGTGTAGGTATGGATATAATCGTGTGGATAGACTTCTTATTCCATCGTCGGTATTACTGTTTTGTTCCGGGTCTCAAGGTATATATTCAATATATTAAGTGGACTCAGCCCAATTTTTGCATCCCTATAATAATAATAATATTTGGACGATTTTATAATCACCTCAAGGGCGCTGTATAAATATATAATACATTTCTACAATGATCTATGCTATTACTAACTATATATAGAGATAATATAAAGTACAATACTCACCTGGTATGTCACTTGAGATTAACACTTAATTAACATTAAATTAAACTGTTCTACATATCTCTAGTTAGAAGCATAATTGAATACAACTCTGTAGTTTGGTCTCCCTCTTACAAAATTCACATTAATAACATTGAGCGAATACCAAAAAAATTTCTACGTTTTATAAATTTTAAATTAAATATCCCACTAGAAGACTCACAATATCATTTCTTATTAAATAATTAACATTGCGAATTTTGTGGATTACGTAAAAGACTTTTTTCAACACTATTCCTATATGGAATTTATATTTTTGTAAACCAGTCAAATCGCTGTATTTTTTAATTTATTTTCTTGTTATTTTAAATTTTTTTTTTCTTTATTTTTTAATGTAATTTTATTTTTATTATTTCTTTCTCATGTTTCAAAACTGTCTGTCATTAAAATTGTACCACCTACATGTAAAAGCCCTCTGGGCATTGAATAAATAAACAAATAAATAAAATAAAAACATTAACTAACTACCATTAACATTAACTGGCAAACTTGTTGTGAAATCAGATATGGGCGCATCAGCAGAATGCGGCCTGCTCATTACAGAATAATAATAATAATAATAATTCTTTATTAGCGAAATTCAGATACAGGATTTAGGACATAATTGGATATAACTGGACTTTCTCTCAGGAATGGTATATTTAATTTACGAATATGACAGCTTAAAAAAGTAAATTTTTAGTTTAGACCTGAATTCTGTTGGACTTGTTATGGATCTTAGTTCCGGAGGGAGTTTATTCCAAGCCTTCGGCCCAGATACTCTGAAAGCGCGATCACCAAACTTAGTATTTGGCTTGCGCATAGGTTCCATCAGTCTGCCTGCAGCTGCTTAATCTATTGACAACACGTGTTCCAGATTTTAGATTTGAATAGGTATAATATTATACAGCCCTGAAGAAGCCACAATTGTAGCGAAACCCGGCCGGCATTAAGTGTAAAAAATAAAGGCGGTGTTTACATATTTACTGTTTTATTTTTAATTTTTACAAGTTTTATACCATATTTAAATTTTTTTAATCAAATTTAAAAACATTGAATTTTTTTGTAATGTTTATCCGACCTCCTCAAGATTCATTTTCAAATATAATTAACGCAAGTTGAAATTTTATTTAATGACAAGCACAGACCTATGATTAAATTACAGGATTTCACGAATACATGGATTTTATCTCCGTTTTTCAGGATGAAAAACATATTTGCTGTGCATGTGGCAGACTCCAGTATTTTAAAAATATAATTTTAATTTTAAATAAAATGATGATATTTATACATACAATAATAAACAACCTATTTCCAAAATTATATACAACAAGGACATTCACAGACATAACACAAGGACGTACAATGAAATCAGGCTACTAAAAAGGACAAAGCCAATACGTACAGAAAAGAGTTTATTATGCGAAGGAATGCAATATTATGCGCTGAAGGAAACTATAAAGTCTTTAACAATTTATAGATTCAAACTGGATTGTAAGAGCCTTACTAATCAAAAGAAAATGTAATAAATAATGTGAGTACGTAAGTTAAAATTAATTATAATTTGTAAACTTGGAAGTAGTTACAAAGTACAAATGAAAAAAATAAAATAAAATATTAAAAAATAAAAAAAAACGGCGGCATATTTTCAGAAAATAAGAATATAATATAATTTTATATATATTTTTTAATTTTAGAATGTCACGTGATAGTAATCACATCATTTATGAAAATTTTTATTTATTGATAATATTATGTAGGTATATCGCAAATATAAAACTTTTGACCTTAAAAAATAACGACACGTTCTAGGTAGAGATGGGTAGTTTATGATGTTGCAATTAAAATATTTTTGTGCGTTTTAATAACGGGAAAAAATTGAATTACGGCGGGAATAAAAAATTGATGGAGAATTTTCGTTGTCTTGTTTCTTTGTGGCACCGATCATTGGTTTAGTAGCTACTCTCATTACTCGTGAAATTAATTATTATTTGCAAAGTTTGTATTTTCGACTCCGATGAACTTTATTATTAACATAAGCCTCCCATTAATCAGACCGGCAAATTACGCATCCCACAGAACACCTGTTTCGTGGATTTTAACTAATTTGGGGCATCATTCTAACACACCGCGCTCACAAACAAACCTGATCTAATTTGGTGCCTACTCAGCAAAGTGCTACTGGGTGTTTGTTATTCATGGGAACAGGATATCACTTTATGGATATTATGTGCTACGTAATAATTTTATTAAGGCAGGTATTCTAGGAAAACATCGGTGAAGGCTCCGATATAAAATCCAAAGGCTGCGGGTTCCTGGAAAAGACTACTCGCAGAAGTCGAAAATAATGAGTAAGAGATCAATACAACAATAGATTTTGAACAACACTTTTTAAGAAAAAAAATTAAGAAACCATATTATAAATCCTCGAATGCAAAATAATTCCTGATCCATTCTGGAAAATAGATAACATAGAATTAAATTGTGCTAAATGGTCTAATTGAGCCTGAAACCATTGTAGATTTGTGTAGGTAGTAAAGACTGAGATCGGTTAATCATTGACAATGGAGAAAGAATGCCAGATGATAATGGCCGTTTTACATGACATCTTTTTTCATTCAGTTTGTCTAATCGGGATGAAAAAAGAGAGGTTAATTGGTATTGCCGATTTTCGTACATTTTAGGATTGCGGACAGTATTTGATGTCTGCCACCTGTCACTGTTTTACGTAACGAAAATGTTGCATATTTATTCAGTTACATATTTAAAATATTAGTTAAAAGATTACGATACTGTGAATTTTGCGTCTATGTTTGAGGATTGACATTGTGTATCTGCAACCTCTCATTTTTTTACGTAATTATATTAGGTGAAAATGTTGCATTTTATATTTAAAATATTAATAAAAAGTTTAAATACCAACTAAAATATGTATTTATTATTGATTGTGAATGTGTATTACTGTTAGATATTGTAAGTTTCGTATGTATGTTTCGTGATTTGTCTTTTTTTTGAGGAAATAATACACGAGAACTTTCAATACGTACATAGAATAAATAATATCTGTGTGTTTTAACTTGATATTGTAACATACTTTTTAATGAATAAATGAAAAAAAGTGTGAGTGGTTTATTTGTATAGACGGTTGTGAGAGCCGTTGCTTTGTCATCTGCGCTGCTGTGTTTTGGTAAATCCACCTAATATATTATACGAATATTACAAAGATACGATGATCAGATTGGCAATTTTGCCAAGGCATAGGTACCTATAAAAATTATTGCGACAAAGGTTCAAAGACGATCAAGTAGACAAAAACGTCGCTTGAGTAATGGCAAAACATGTGACAAAGCTCGCAAACGACAATGAAAGACGATTTCATGATTGTTGCCATTTTTTTACGATTTAGTACCGTCTCAAAATGTCATTTCTTCTTTAATGACAACAACTATCTATATTTAATCGTAAGCATGAAAATAATGATCGTGTAAAGCGAAAAAAAATCTTGTAGGTCCCGATATGGGGATAGGTATGATAAAAAGTATGGTGTAAGGCAGTCATAAGACACCGAAAACGATGATCATAATGGAGAGTGGTAATTCAATGAACTTTTGAAAAGTGTGAAACCATAAAAGAGTGGAAGAGGCACAGAAGCAGCAAGAACGTTTGACTGACTGCGTAGAAGACGATGGGAACTGGATGAACTGGAAATGAATTGGTAGGGATCGGAGCTTTTGGAAAATATATGGTAGATGGTTGAATCTTCCTGGGATGGAGTGCTGTGATAATGAAGTGAATGACTATTCTCTTCATAGCAACCATTCTTAAAACACTTGAAAAATATATCTACCAAATAATACTAAAAAATAAACTTAACAAATCCATTCAAGCAAGAGCGAAATTATATTGTTATAATCAATTTGGAAACAAAAGGGACAGTATTTGTGCGTCGTGATTAACAACATCGTGAAGGGCAAACAGTAGTAAACAATAGCCACGTTTAAACAATGACGATATCTAATGATGATGATGCCGCTTCCGTTGTGAAGTATCCATCCTATATTTAAGACAAAGGCTGAGTTAATTCCTAATTAAAAAGCGAGTGTTCAAGGGACAATTGGATAGTAAAGTAGGTAGGTAATTAGGAACTTATTAACAATTTTTATTGTAAACATACTCGCGTCTTTCTACTTTCTCTAATACGATTTGTTAAATCAATTGATTATCTTAACAAATATTTAACTGAATTAATCTACATAATTTCATGTAAAAATCTATCTACTAAGTCTAATATTTTCTTTACGTAAAGAGATGTATTTTTTGTCAATCAGCAATCAGAGAACAACAAATCAAAAAATTAATAAAAGAGAACATAAGATAATTGCGAGATACCTATTTTCTGCAGAAATTCGACTAAAAATTACACTAAGAACGATTGAATTATGGAAACAAGACATTTTTGGGTAATATTTGAATTTGCTTATTTGCGCTTGCAAGTTCTAAAACCTAGAAGAAAATGCGAAAGGCTTATTGATCAAATAATTTCATCCGAAATTAGATAAAATTGACAATACTTTATATACATGTTTGTCCATTCATTTTCATTCAAAAATTTGTACAAGCGTACTTCTATCGGTGTAGGTATATATTCGTATATCTTCAGTGCAAAATCTAAACACCTAGAAGATCAGAGTATTTACACAAGTGTTAATAATAATAATATTTGAATGATTTGTATAGCGCAAAATTACCTCAAATTTGGATATTTTTCACTGTGCAAAATCACCTCAAGGGCGATAGATAGATTTTTCGTACAGGTCGATCTGACGATCAAAAATCCAAACAAAAGCAATGTTACGAAAACAAAATAATATATTAGGTCCAAATGAATGTGTTCTTACTGTTGGGCGGAGTGACTAGCCCGTGGAAATACCATCCAATAGATAATTGAATTTTAGGGATGCGACTGTTGTAACCATATACTAATTAACTACCCTGTTTAATTGAGTCGAATGCAACGCAGGCTTGTGGCTGTAAAAACCTCAGCGGTGCGGTGCTATGTTTATTGCGTTTTAGGCTAGGGGTGGCGGGGTGGAATTACTCTGTTGGTACAATGTAGGAGGGATGGAATATAGGAACATACTGGGGTACCTTGTGCACTGTTAGCTGGAATTAATACTGTTGGTATTAATGCGTTTGGTTTTATAGTGCAATTATAGCACTAAGTTCAAAGAAATAATATATCAAAATAAATTACCATTAGAGTCAATTTGTTATTTTCACTTTTCTGTAATCGATAAATCTTGCGTTTTTTTTATTAATTTTCTTGTTTTTATTATTTACAACATTGTATTACTTATTTTATGATTATATTATTTGAGCTTGAACATCAAATAATAAAATTTAAAAACAATGAAAATAGTATAACTCAAATAATACCTAATGCTTTGTATAAACAGGGCAAAATTTCCGCGAGCCGAGCTCCAAATTATGGAAAAGGAACGAAGCAACCACAAACGGCGCGAAACGAAGTTTGCGGTTCGCTGCTTTCCCGTAATTTGTCCGAAAGTTTGTCGTGTTTATATGTACATATGAATAATTACACTAAAATAGTGTTTTTTTTAACAAAATATCACAATCTCAATCAAAAAATGGCATTAAATTTGATCAGCTTCTCGTGACTAGAATCACAAAAAGCGATATTTAAAACCGCATTAAATGCACTATATTATTATGAGTTATGTAGGTACTAGGCATTTTGACAACAACAAATAACAGACTGCTTGTAAAGAATTTCAAATTAATTATCTCCCGAAATAACAGATTTGTACACTGCGGGAAAAACACTCTCTTATTGTATCGAGATATTCGAAGAAAATAAAACAAAGCATTTCAATGGCTGTACGAGTGAAAACTTTGCCACCGGACCGGACTGAAAAGCTATTAACTTTTAAATTATTGGGGATAGCGGCAGAGCTCTCGTTCCGTCGTATTTTATATCTCAACATAAAACCGAAACTGTTTATAATTTGAACAAAAAAAAATGGAAGCATTTTTACCCATTGCAATTAAAGTCACCATAGTTTACGGTGCCGAATATATTGATCTGATTTAACCCGAGGATTTAACACGCATTTTAAATGGGATTTTTAAGCATTTAGAGAGTTAGTTTTATTATCTCTTCTAAAATTTTGAAAATAAACGTATAATTGGAACCAAAGAACTGATTTCTAACAATATATTTTTAGATTTTAACAATACGTTGAGTTCAATCTAACTAACTATCGCGCCATTCCTATCCAGATGTGGACAGAAATAATAGACCGCCTCATTGCTCTGTCTTAAACACAATCCTTGCTTCACATTCATGCATTATCTCTAATGTTGAAGTTATTGCGAACATGTTCTAACGGATTTAAAAATTACCAAATTTGGTTGTATTCAATTTTACACATCAACAAAAATACTAAACTTCCTTACTTAATGGCATGTACGACATGTATGTTTAGCGCAATCGTATATTATTGGCTATATGTAATATAACTCTTCGATCTAGTCCCACCATTTTAAAATACATTCAGATTCAATCGAAAAAATTCAAGGGTGTCTTAACTATATATCATAAAAATGAAAGCATTAAATTTACTTATTAACTCTCAGATCGAAGAATCATATTCGACGTAATAAGTTTGTTAAAAAAATTTAATGGTAGTATAGACAGCCCTGATTGAATTAACCTCATTGGATTTCATGTACCTAAGAAAGCTACTCGTTTCAAAATACTGTTTGGTATAAGAATCATATTTTTGAAACCAATATTAAGTTAACCCGAGTCCACTTATAATTGTTTATTATATTTTGTATGTACCTACTAGTATTTCATATTTATATATCCTTCTAAAGCTTGTATTAATTTTATACTTTCTGTGTCATTTTACAATCAAATGCCACAGTTAATTGTTGTTGTTTTCTTAATTTTATTTCTAGTATTTAGTTATTCTTGTATACTGTGAAATACAATTATTGTTTTTGGTATATTTATACCGTGGGCATAAAATAAATACATATTTCACGCCAAGTAAGCTTTAGCCCGTCGTTCCACAGGTCGGTAAAATCAACATAAAACGAATGCTGCAAGACCCTGCACAACAAATTGGCTGCAAAAACACTGAACTGCGTTGCAGACCGTTACCTTACTATAGCGAACTTCATTTTCTGCGCAGGATCTTGCAGCATTCGGTTTATACCGACCCGTGGGACGACGAACTTATTATAATATACATTTTTTTACTTGTATAATGTATTCAAGGGGATGTATTCGTCATACTTAAAATGACTCCCCCAGTGGTGTGTAGTGAAAATTATAATTTAAGAAACCTTTATTAGAAAATATAGACATTTTATGATGCGGTGCTGATTGCTAATAGTATGGATGATCTACAGTCTCTCGTGTCTAGGATGAACGAAGTATGCATGAAGAATGAGTTAATGATGAATTTAAGTAAGGCTAAAGTAATGGTGTTTGAAAGAGAGAGTACGAAAACAGTGTGCAATATAGTTGTGAATGAGGAATACTTGGAGCAGGTGGATGAGTTTGTGTATTTAGGAAGTATATTTACGAGAGATGGGAAGGCTGACAAAGATATTGAAAGCAGGGTAAATGCAGATACCTCCATTAATGGAGGACTGAACGCAGTTGGCGATAGCAAAAAAATGTCCAGAGAAGCGAAGTTAGCAATCCACAATGGTGTGCTAGTACCTACCCTGATGTATGGAAGTGAGGCAAAGAAAGGATGAAAGTGGACTGAATCCTGTTGAAATGAGATCCCTGAGGCGATGTGTGGTAAAACCATATATGATCGTGTGAGGAATGTGGATATCTAATCCTATCTTTATTTAATCATATACGTAACATCTTATCTCATCCACTTTAAGCTTTTTTAATTTAAGTTCCTTGAATTCCCTATGTCATCTGATCTTCAGTTTTCAAATAATGTCTTTTCAAATATGAAACAAATTCATCTCTAGTCCATAAATATTGGTGGTAAATTTTAAACACGAATTTCAAAATGGTTGCTAATTGTAAGTGCAACAGAAGCGGAGCTTTTCTAATCCGTATGAATTAGCTTTGCCAGCTTTCAAAACGTAAGGCTTAATTTTCATCGTAAGTGAACACGTTAAATGGCGAGATGAAAATACCTACGGGTGCAGCTTTCGTCTTCCACGCGTCTGATCTTTAAATTACCCTGATGGTATTACAGGGAGGGAATTGTATCCAGCGAATAACGTGGGACTAAATTGTCGCTTATATTTAATCTCATCTGTTATGAAGCTTACAAAGATTGGGAAATTAGTCCCGTTTATCAATTCTATGAAAAAAAAAAATTTTTTTCATTTACAAAAAAACAGCTAAAAAATATCAATATTTATATATTATTATGAAGTTCTAGATAGATATGATAAAGACAAAAAAGTCACACGGCGGAAAAACATATTATAATAATCTTCAGAAACTTTTGATATTATCAAAATCAAGTTCCTTGCGATCAGTATTATTTATTTAGCCGTGTTGTTCTTGCTCTCAATACACATTTTTTCTGTGCTCGTACATACAGTTTTCAGGATAATCAATTATTATTTGCCAATAATTTGTTATTTATCACAGACACTATCTATGTTCACGGTTAGACACTATCTACATTTAGTTCGAGTAGAATCTTGCTTGCAATCATACATAAAGATAGCAGCCATTTTAAAATGAACATAGTGTTGGTAGCTCTCTGTCGAAGTATGATACATGTAAAAATGAATTAAGTTGATATGGTCGAATTAGCTCAGTGGTCAAAGGACATCCCCGGTAAAGAAAAGGTCCTGGGTTCAATTCACAATTGCAACTAAATCTTCTGTCTTTTTCTGTTTCACATATTTGAGTCGTTAATATTGTCTTCAATGATTAAGTATGTAATATAATGAATAACTGTTTGTAAACATATGTAGTAAGGGTTTTATTAACACGGTAGTCGCGTTTGTAAAAATATGTAGTAAGGGTTTTATTAACACGGTTGAGTTTAAGGACCAGATGGGTACCGGTTCTGGATTCCTGATGATTGGTGCACGGAGAAAAATGAGTATGACTGATTTATTAAAATCCTTTTAAAAACGTGATGACTAGCCATTTCCTAATATGACATTTTATCTAGAACCGGGACTCACAATAGCTTCTCAGTAATAAAAGAGTGGAAGATACTACCAGTATCGCCCTGGTGTAAGACCACCATTCAGAATTGAAACGTTGCTCCAAATGGCTTTAGCCGTGTTTAGTGACTAGATCTGAATAGCCAGGTACTTCCCCACCTTCCTCTTTCCCTTCACCACTTACCTTCAGCCTCACAACATCCCCCAATTGGGGATGCCATAGTCTCACTGGCTCCAGACGGGAGCAGTTGGGACTCTTGTGAGGTATTCACTATAAAAAAAATTATAAAAAAAGAAAGAATTTGAATAAATAAAATGAAAATCCACATCAACTCCAACAGGCGGAGAGGAGGTCCCGCGAGAGAAAAGAGATTGGTTGCTGTTGCCTTTTGACAAAACTGCAACGCATGATGATAAAGGAGATATTCTTTCAGATGTTTCTAAATTCTGAAGTGAGATATATTTCAGCGAAATGAAGGGAATATCATTTCAAGAACGAAAGAAAACGCTTTATAACCTGTTACTTATTTTTGTATATCTCTAAAAAGTTAGGATTTGATTACCCTTAACATAGTACTGAACTATAGTTAGTACCTACCAAGTTAAATATTTTCTCTTATTCATCTTCGCGTTATAAGCATATCGATATATAATAATAATGATTATTTGTATAGCGCCGTTTTCGTGAGAAAATCACCTCGAGGGCGATTAGTGCTGTCTTTACAAATACAGGGTTTTCCAATAAGAGGTGTTATTTTGAATAGCCCGCTATTTCGGTAGATGTTATTTTTGAAGCTGTCATTTTTTGATATTTGACAAGTAGAAACTACGCCATTAATAAAAATGGAACGATACACGCTTCAACAACGCATTGAAATCATTAAAATTCACTTGAGTAAATCAAATTCAAATCATCTTGAGTGATTGGGCCCATTTCCACCTCGGTGGCTTCGTCAACAAGCAAAATTGTCGCAACTTGGGCTCGGAAAACCCAAGAGTTATTGTTGAAAAGCCTCTCTATCCTCAACGTGTGACTGTTTGGTGCGGTTTATGGTCTGGCGGAGTCATTGGACCTTACTTTTTTGAAAATGAGGCTGGAGCAACAGTTACGGTGAATGGATTGCGCTATCGAGAGATGATTAATGATTTTTCATGGCCGGAATTGGATGGTATTGATCTGGACTTACTATTACTTTCAACAAGATGGCGCTACGTACCACACAAGCAACGAAACCACTGATCTTTGAAAACCTTTTACTATGGTATGATATCGTTCTTGTCGTGGCCGGTAAAAATTTTCCTGATAATGATGTTCCCTGTCAAAATTTTCCCAGTAAAAATAATAGTCGCCTAGTGGAAAGAACTCTGTATTGTTTATTAATATATTGTTAATTTAGATTAAATTATGTTTACAAGATAAGGTTTTTTATGCAACGCACAAAGGATAACATTTTTTATAAGAAATAATTATTAGCTTGAAAATGCATATAAATTGAAAAAATATGCCGCCGAAGCGAAACAAACCCGCATTATTTTTTCACAGAATATTTTTTTCAATTATTATGGGTGTTTCAGACTAATAATTGTTGCTCATAGTAATAAATACATTTATTAAAAGGTTAAGTTACCTTACCTTAGGCTAGGTTAGGAACATTTTGGCAAGGAACATTATTACTGGGAACATTTTGAACAGTAACATTTTGACAGAAAACATTATTACCAGGAACATTATAGGAACCCGTTTTTGGAATTATTTTCCTTTCTTTTGACACTTTTCTAGTTATCAATTAAACTCTAATAATTATTTGTTTTAAACAATTTAATATTTATACACTTATATTATGTAAGGTAGTCTCAAAGAGAGTTGTAAGGACGTCATCATCCAGTCTTTTTCGTTTTCATTCAAGACTTGTGAGAAGGAAGAGGATGATCTTTAGTGACGTACGTGCGTTCTTTCTTTGAGACTACATACTATATGGTTTGTAAAAAAAAACATAATATTGATCCGGTTCAATCGAATAAATTCTAAAACAATGCAGTGTAATTGAAATGTATTATAATAAATTAATATTTAGGTATGTAAAGAAATAATATATGCAACACTAATTACGAGAGATTGGGTTACATCTTACTTATTCATAAATAATAAACATTATAGCTATTCAGTTAAATTTATTTTAAATCATTGATAAATTAATCTGCAAGCAGTTGAATAGTGATACCGAATGCAAACAAAACAAATTACCTCATAATAAAATTTTATTGCAATTCGGCTGTCAGATGAATTCATTAATAATTATTATGATTGCAACCTTGATAACATTAGGCGGATACCAGATACAATGGGTCCATCATAATATATTAGCTCGTCTCCAAATTAACGGCTTGAGTCACCTCCATAATCTACAGCGATGAGCAATTCGTTAATGAGACGTGACGAACCATAGCCAAAATAACTTCTCGCGTTCCTGTGCTCCTGATACAAGATGCTCAGATAATCATAAAATTAATCGGCTGTGACTGAGTTAAAAAATGCGTCGTGTGTTTAATTTCTCATGCTGACTTCGAGCCCTCCATCATTGCACAAGCAACATATTCCGCATATAATGACGATAGTGGGATTTTTTTCAAGTATTGTCAGGTTTTCGTAACCAGGAAATAAAAAACTTCTAGCGTTCTTGTGCTCCTGATACAAGATACTCAGATAACTAACACCGTTTCTCAGCAGCAAATAACTCGCTATTGGCACACACTTCAGTCACATTCATACATCGTCTCACACATACAATTATATTATCGCTACACTCCTCTCTTCGATCATCCGCTCTACATGCCATAACCATCTAAGCTGCATTTTAAGTTTTTTTTTTAAATATACAGGATGTCCGATGGTAAATTGCCCTAACTGGGAATCAGGGGGTGATTCTACATTCTTATTTGTAAAAATATTTTTGTATGGGAAAATAAACTATAGAATTTCGATTTTTTTACTTTTACCATCATGAAGAATCACCTCCTTAATTAAGATAGCGCACCCCGGACACCCTGTATATTAAAAGCAGCTGTAAACAAGTTTATCTGTGTAATTATTACTACGCCCGACAGCCATTTCGCCTTCTGAAGGCATTATCATCTATTCTGGTATTTATCAGTAAATTCAATTCTTTTTAAATATATCTATTTGAATTTTGATTTTGTTTTCTTGAATAAATAAATAAATGGACTGAATTGGAATCTTGGAAGTGAAAATTCACCCACTTCCCGACATATGGTCGAACTGAAACTCGGAAGTTAGACTCGTTGTCGATGACAATGCATTATATCAACTTTTGGTGGTACTCACGCACAAGCATTTTTCAGAAATGATCGAATATATAGACGAAAAACTTAAATTTAACAAAATAAACTTGATACCAATAAATACTTACTTAATATGCTTGCATCATCATTGTGTTCATTCGTCATGTTCATTCAAGTTGCATTCGTCATAATTTCCTCGGGAAACCATGTTAGAGTTTATTTCAAACAATTGCGTTCGTCACCATTTCCTCGGGAAACTGTGTTAGAGTTTATTTCCAACAAGTTGCATTCGTCATAATTTCCGCGGGAAACTGTGTTTATTTTTTTAATGCGAGATAATTCAAATATTTTTTGGAATGTGCTGTCAGCGGGGAGAGAAAAGCGCACCATTTCCGTGATTCCAAGACTTCCAAACCGTCCCCAACAATTATTCTGATTCCAAAGCTCCGAAACGTTCACTGATTCCGAAAACAAATTTACGCGGGAAAGAAATCCAATTTAAAACATGTCGCATTAAAAACGTGTCCCGCTTATCCGCTCACTCTGGACGGGAGAGGGTGGTCGATAAATATTTGCAGGCCCGATTGTTTTTTTTACGCCAATGCGAAATATAACAACGCCACGTGACGAAGGGTGAAAAAGAATGGGAAAGAGTGATGCAAATCCGTTGACGCTTTCTTTAGCTACGTATTACGGGTAGTAGTAGATGCCTAGTTATCCCCTTTTTGCACCCTCGCGTTGCATTTCCAAGGAGGTATAGACGTGTACATATTTTGTATCAAATTAAAAATTATATTTCAATAAACACCGATTTATCGGCACTGGATTGAAGTGAAAACAAATAACATATAAATCGTGCATGTATATTCGTGGCAGCCGGACGCGTCCTAACGCATCCTGTTTGTATTTTCAATGGAAATGAGGCAACATCCCTTTGAAATTATTTTTTTAAATCAATCAATCAACATTTTAGCTTAAATAAAAATAAACTTATCTATGTGAGGGGTCAGCGCTTTATTAGCAGCAAACATATTCCTGGACTCTTTCGTTGCAGCAGCTGGTCCAGTTTCTTCACCACCTAAGATTCTTGTGCAGAGTCTCCATCTTGTACCTTCGTCGAACGTCAGAGCGGTGCTGCCAAGGTCTGGTATCAGTGAGAGGATATTTTGTCAGCGCTTTATTAGCAGCAGACACATACCTAGACGGATGACGAACCTCGTGCTAGCACTGTTGGTGGACGTTTTACCAAGACGACCGCCACTTATTTCATCCAACAAAGAGTTCCTTTCTTAATCTAATTTATTACGTATGCTTACATCGGCGTAACATTATTTTTGCATCTCACCATTCGTAATTCGACATACACGGTGTTTCGAACATGAGAATACTGAAAATGCACTTAAAAGGGGTTGTTTTTGCCGAGTCAGCAATTAAAATGATTGAATTATGATTTTCACTCCGTGCTTCCCTCAAAGTAAACCAATTACTTCATTCTAAGTTTTAATTACATCTTGACGTACCTGCTTTCCTTTGCAGGCAGCCAAAGAAGGAACTATCCCACTATGTCATTAAGATAGTAGTTATAGACCTTTGTCGTAAGACAGTAGTTAAATGCCTTAGTCGTAAGCCACTAGATATAAGTATTAGATGTAAGTCACTAGGTTTAAGTCAGCAGTTCTAGTATTAATTATTTAAGAAATATATTTGTACAGCGCCCTTGAGGTGATTTTTCACGAATAAATTACGCTACATAAATTGGCCAAATATTATCAAAATTTAGCCAAATATTATTATTTTTATTATTTGATTATTCAGTCAAACTTGGTTATCATTTCAAATATTGATTAGAATGCAAGCTTTTGACATGCAAAATCATAAACCTACGAATTTCTAGCGAAGCAAAATGTATATTAAATAATATACACCATCGTCGACGTTCGCATGAAACGGTGCAATGAATGCCCGCGCTGTTCATTATGAAATATTAATGAAGTTAATGTTTGAGTTTGTGATGCTGGATACTTCAGATGCGATGAAAACAACCCTGGCTATGGGTTGGGAAGGGGGATGATTTACAAGCCTGATTCAGTCTCCTCATTGAAGAACGGTGAACTTCACAAACGAATATATATTAACTGCTTGATGAACAGGTAGACGCAGATATTTAATTACCTGAGTAAGTATTATTGCAAAGATGTACTTAATTTATTTTTTAATGGTCGCCATAATACAGTTATACACCAATACTTCAATTTATGTAGGTGTTACAGGCTAATAATTATTGTTTAAAAATATATTTTTTTTTATATATATATAAGTGAGTATAGTGAAGTTATATAAATAAATATGGTTACAAAATATATTTATAATGGCAATCTCACCAAAGAAGAAACTGGTTATTGTGCTTGGTGAGCGATTTACACTAATTATAAGGAAAATAGAATAACATAATGCAATAGATAAGTATAAATATATATAATAAGAACAATTGAAACTTCTGGATTATCTATATGTGTAGTTGTACATATATAGGATTCTGTGACACACTAATTATAGAGCAATTAAGAGAATAATTAGGAACATCTAAATACAATGGAGATGAATATAGACTGATAATAAATAATAAATAATATAAATAAAGGGAAAAACAGGCAATTATTTAGTTAATTGTTTCTGAAAGTATAACTTCAGTTTTAGTTTAAGTAAGTTAATAACCTTTAATTTCTTTATTTCAATTGGAATATTGTTGAAATACTTTATTCCTAATTATAATTCCTAATAGTTAATTTGCATTTATTTGGTATTACATTTTATTATTTTGATATTGTATTGATATATTTTTGATATTATTAAAATAAATACCGAAAATAAAAATGGCATTTTAATTACATGTGTTCCAATTATATCATCTGCATGGAGACTATATCTAAATTTCTTAAATAAACAATCAACATTGTTAAACTCAATTGAACTCCCAGGTAAGTATGGTCCTACATCTGTTTTACCTGCCTGTACAAATTATCAATAACTAATAATATATGCGCTGAGAAAAATGGAATTCCTAATAAAACATGAATCATTCAAAAGATATCTGAACACGTGTTCAACGCATTTTTTGGATTAGTCATGGAAGAATCGGTGAATGCAATATGTTAGCCTAAGTTAACTAACTAACTAACGAACTAATCATCACGCCGTTTCCCCGCAGGGATAGGCAGAGAGGACGGACCGCCAAACAACTCGGTCTTGGCACACACTTCTTGCCTCATTCACATTCATACATCGTCTCATACATACTCTTCTATTATTCTGACTCTCGACATGGCCCGACTCAAGTATCTGATTCACTTGACCGTGCCATGTCTTCCTCGGGCGTCCCCGACTTCTGCTACCATTGATAATAGTTTATCTAGTCTAAAGTTAGTGGTAGGAGAGATCATTGTAGAAATGTATTATATGTTTGTATTGCGCCCCTCAGGTGATTATTCACAAAAACAGCGCGATAAAAATCATTAAAATATTATTAAAATTATATATTATAGAAATAATATTAATATTTAATAAGAAATTAAATAAAATTGTATCTAAACTGCCTGTAAATGATGTCTAATGGCCAATGCATTGGCGCGTTCTGATAGGCAGAAGTGCTTGCTTGGTTTCGGAGCCTAAAAAGTGGAGTGCTAATTTTCAGTTTAGGGTTTACGACCTATGTAGTGTAATGATTAGAATTTTCAGTTGTCAAAAACTGATTTCAAAAAGTTTCAGCTGTAATGAACACAAAATTATATAATAAAAATATGCATGGCGCCTGTAAAAACTTTGATGTGAAAATATTAATTCCTTGCTCTCTCTGTGTTGCTGCTAACTATAGAGAATACAATTCAAAAATGTTGGCAATATTTATAAAATCTATATAAAAACATCGGTTGTGATAAAGTAAATGTCGCCAAAATTCAAATGATTAGTTTTTCAGAGTTAAAATGAAACACAACATTTTAAAGATACAAATAAAATCGATATTTAACATTTTTCTCAACTCAAATCCTACCGTTAAAAAAGGGAAATAATTCAAAGAAACTTTGAACGTTGAAAGGCTGTAAGCGCATTGACGCTTTGCAACCCATAAGTGCAAAAAAGGCTTATGAAAGCTCTTGCATATTCTGATTGAACTTAAAGTATATTCGAAACTTTTAGACCTTGCATCCAATACTTCCCAGAGGAGAATTAAAAGTTTCCTTCTCAACTTTCTCCATCCCTGTGTTGATATGGGAAGAATGAACAAAGCTCTCGTGGAAGCCACAACTAATTGAGCGAGCTTTTAAACTAAGAAGGACATTCAGAGGGCTGAAAAGCACACATTAACAGCTTATTAGATTTTTTTGAAGTGAAACTTCTTTAGGCGCGTAATTCGGGGACGGAGTAAAACCGAGTTAGGATCGACACGAAAATGCGGGTACCCCCACCACCGCTCACCGTTCACTGTCCCTCTCTCACCATATGCGCTTGTTGAGGTGGGGGAGCCGCTCACGAACGTTCTCTCTCTTCTCTTCTTTCCTCTCTCTCAGACACCAGCGAACTGCGCCACGCCAAGCATCAGCTGCTTGGTTAGTATACTGCGTCGTGAGTGTAATACGAGTGAAATACGTAATTGATTGTGGTTCATACGGTTTGGTACAGAATTTCAGTGTTAAAAATGAGTAGTGACGAGATAGAGGTGATGAACACATCAGTGGCACAAGAGGAAATATCCCCTGAGAATCACCAAAGAAGAGGAGAGTCTGATTCACACAGTGATGACATTAACATAAGGTAAATATAACCTATAAGAGTTGATAAATATTTCACAATATAGTAGTATTGTTGGAATGTATATATCTCGCACTTTAGTTACCATAACCCAATTATCACGACATTAGGAAATGATATTCATGAAATTGACAATGAAAATGGCACATGATTGGTAAATTGTCATTGTAATTTCTTTGTAATTTTTAATTGTAATATTGTTATTTATGTAATATTGTATACTTGTGAATAAATTGAAAATTTTTGGAACTATACATTAATCGAACGTCATTCATCTATAAGAAAATATTAGAAAAAGCAAATCCATGCTTCGTCGTTGAATTATTTAACCTCTAATTTTCAAACTAACCTAAGAGAGAAAATAGAGATGATGAAATGAAAATAGAGAGAGAGGAATACTAGAAGTTTCACTTCTGTCTTGCGTAGGCTTGACACACCCACTTTTTTATTTATTATAAATAGTAACCACCTACACTACGGCATATTTACCCTACTTTAACCAATAACATTATATTTTTGTTTATATACATAGTAACCTACTTCACTACCGCATATTTACCTTACTTTAACCAATGATTTTATATTTATGTTTATAAACATAGTAACTACCTTACACTACGGCATATTTATCCTACTTTAACCAATGACATTATAAAAATACAAGACACATTATATTCATACTACATGTAGCACCGCTGATTACAAGGATAGCCGCTCAAAGAATATGTATGTACGAATGAAAGAATATAATTTTTTTTAAATCTACTTCCGATTTTATGTCCGGGTTAAATCTTCCCCATAGGAAAAACTAAACCCTTCCACTCACTTTTCCACAAATGATCATCTAGTCAATCAACATTATGCAAGTGCATTATATAAGCAAAATAAATACAAAACAATACAAGAACAACACGTTAAATCACCAAAGATCAAATGGGAAAATAATTCACCGACTCCAGATATTTTCATATCAGAGGGTTCGGCTCGGTAGAACTCCTAACAGGGCCTATAAATCCTACTGATTCCTCAACATAAATATTTAAAAAATCTTTCGTTATCCTACATGTATTCAAAATGACCGACTTTTGCATCTTTATATATAAACTTTTTGATAGATCTAATGAGAGAGCTAGGTATAATGCCAGTAGTCGAAATAACGAATGGTAATATTTTTATAGTCTGAGAATGCCAAATTATTTTCATTTCATTTCCTAAATCTGTGTATTTTCTTATTTTTTCATTAGCAGTTTTTTGAATATTACAGGAATTTGGAATAGCTACATCAATGATATAAGTTATTTTTTTTAAAATTTTGTCATGTAAAACTATATCGGGTCTATTATGACTAATCGTTCGGTCTGTTAGTATAGTTTTATGATTTTTATTTTTATTTTTATTATTATATATTACACACTTTACAAATATAAGGCAAAAAAGTCCCGATAAACTGCTTTTTAGTAGTTCGTCTTACGGAATAACGGAAATAAGAATAATAAGAATAGTCTATAGTTATTGTTATTAATAAGATAGATAATTGTAGAAATGTATTATCTATCATCTTTTTTTCATTAGTTGTACGAGTGGCCAGCTAAAGTATGTCCACTGGACATAGTTCAGTGGAGCCACGAGAGTTCTATCAATAACGTATCACAACGTATTTTACATAATTTAAGTTGACGTTTAATATTTATATTTTAGTTTTATCCAGTTTATTTGCGTGTTATGTATGTGTTTCTTACTCGTAAATCTTTAATACGTAAAGTTATTTTATACGTAATAATTTATTTAAATACACACATTTGCGGTAAAATATTGATATGGTATTATGTCACACATCTTTGTTCAGGCACACATTCACATTTAAACATCGACCAAGTACCGATGTATTTTAAATAACCCAGTTATTCTAGTACATACTGTTTCGTTTTTCGTGACGTGACCTCACCTTGTCTTACTGTGAGGTACTCTACTTTTCATCTCCGTTATCACTGTCGATGCTCAAATAGATGGAAGAAGTGGGAGATGTCTGAGGACGACATGCCACGACCACGAGCCAGAGCATTACAGAATGAAATGAAAGATTGGTAAACTTTTGTCTGCTTAAGATGCAGTGCTGATTTCAAACAGTTTGGAAGATCTGCATTCTCTCATGTCTAGGATGAACGAAGTATGTATGAAGAATTAATGAATGATGAGTGTAAGCCTAAAGTTATGATGTTTGAAGAGCGAGTAAGTAAACAGTTTCCTACATAGTTGTGAATGATGAATACTTGGAGCAGTTGGAGGAGTTTGTGAATTTAGGAAGTATGTTTACGAGAGATGGAAGGACAGATTATTGAAAGATGGATAAAAGCAGAAAATTCCAGATGAAGGAAAGAACGGGACGGGCGCTAGCAGTCAACAATGGAGTGCTGGTACCAGCCTTAATGTTTGGTGGTAATGGAACTAACAGAGGAAGAATGAAAGAATACTAAATGCTTTAAAAATGAGAACCCTGAGGCAAATGTGTGATAAAACCATATAAGACCGTGTGAAAAATGTGAGGATCCGTAAAGAATGCAAGGCTGATTTAAGCGTAATTAATAAGATTGAGAAAGGAACGCTTAGATGGTTTTGGCATTTAGAGCGGATGAACGAAGAAAGGAGTGCTGAGGAGACCCAGGAAAGACATGGCACGATCAACTGAATCAAATATTTGAGTCGGGTCATGTCAAGAGTCAACATAATAGAAGAGTATGTATGAGACAATGTGTGAAGATGAATGAAGCAAGAAGTGTGTAAGAAGACCTAGTTGTTTGGCGGTCCGTCCTCTCTGCCTATCCCTGCGGGGGAAATAAATTAGAATGTTCATCTTCTCTCTTCATTACCATACACATGTCTGTTTCCAAATTCGTATTTTCTAGCATACTAACTGAAATTATTATCAAGTTAAAATGTTAAATCAACTTCCAATGTTCACCAAAGAAAAATAATAAATTCTTCAACGTCCCGACTTCCTGAATGCACATAATTGGGGATATACATAAATTTACATTTAACCCGAGGGCTAAAGTGCACAAATAAATATTTAAGTTGGTACCATACCCGACCCGGGGTGCGCCTCCCCTTCCAGACAGGGAGGGGGTTGCTATAAAAATGTGTGTATGGCACGAGCCGTAGAATCGCACCCGCAGGGCATACCTGCCCCATCTCAATGGAGTAGAAATTAAATTATTCCCACAAAGCGCATTTGACAATGGATTTGGTTGAGACTTTCCTCGTCGTGGTTAAGTATTGGGCGAATAACTCACAAAAGAAGCCGGTAGATGGGATAGGAGGAAGAGAGTTCATTTTATCCCCCATTTGCATATCCAAAAGTAATCCTTAATTAGATGTATAGGATTTAAGACAACCTATCAGCTGCATTGTATCTTAGAAATGCGTGTATCAGACGGAATACAATAATCATAATAACAGAGCCCAACAAAAGATTTTTTTTAATATGATGTTTTTATTGAGCAGTACGAGGTATTACAAAATTTTGTGTTTTTGGTTTGAAAATTCAATTGCTTAGAAACATTTTAGGAGTTTTAATCAAATATTGCATCGTGGATTTTGAAACAATCAAGCATTTTTTAATTCTTTTTATAAGCCTAGAAAAAAATAATGTATCAAGCCTATAAAAACTGATTTAAAGTTCAATAAAATCTCCTACTTACGATACCCTTTTCAGTCATTGTTTTATTGTTTAATGTGGCAAATTAAGTTCTTTAGAAAATGATCGTAAAAAAAATTAAATATTTGTTTCTGAACTCCGTAAAATGTTTTTTCTTGCATAAATCAAAACTTGCGGCTAGTGTTAAGGCGAAGCTTAATGCTAAATCACTATTTTGATTAATCTTTATAACGAATTGGTGTACATTATGAATACCAAAAAATATGCTTTAGATAAATTGAAGGTTTTCCTATCGTTTCGCTTGAGTAGAATACAAATAAATAAATAAATTACTCAGTAAAAAATATAAATGTAAACTAATAAAAAATAAAAAATTTCAATAGAAATGTACGAACGCGTAAAGGAAACAACTTTTAAAAAATACAGTATAATAGCTAATATCATCTGTGAGAGCTGCACTTCATATTTTTTTTACTTTCTTATAAAATTATTTACAAAATAAATAAAAACCAGTTTTGTGCTTGAAATCGAACGTTTCTAGACTCCGTTTGTCAAGCGATTTTAATGCCTATATCCTACAATATAACGTTTACCAAGAATGTACACATTTTTGGCTTGTAGCTTCCTCTTAAGCAGGAATTTACATCTTATCGCCATCTGCATAAGGTGTGTTATTCTAACCGACCCAATTCCAAATGTTACACGTGTGAATCGCCTTAATTTTATTTTTCGTAGTAGATATATAAATTTGCGCTTCACAGAAAAATGAATCAATGGAATTTTAGAGATTAAAAAAAATATTTCTTTAAGCAACATGCAAGAATATTTCATAAAAGAAAACCTCGGATGAGGATGCGAAAGAGCCCGGTAGATTCTTAATACCTTGATTTGTATCGATTATATTAGAAAAGGCATTTACGATTGATGTAAACGCAATTAAATATAATTTATTGGTAATAAATTTATATCATGATTTATTTTTGGGGTTTAATGTCGTGTTGCCAATTTTAATTCTTTAGACAACGTTTTGAACACTATTACAAGTACTATTACTAGTGTCAACAGGGCAGATGTAAACGCTGTCCGAAACGTTGGCTAAAAAATAACGAAGCGAAACACGGCATGACACCTCAAAAATAAACCATGTTAATACTTTTAGTCGTGAAAATCTCAAATCATAATTTAATGTTTTTTATTTGTCGTAATTTATTTATGGGGTTTTATGCCGTGTTCTTTAGCCAACTTTTCGAACAGCGTTACAGTGTTCATCATCAGGGCGGATGTAATCGAAATTAATCGTCCAAAACGTTTGCTAAAGGAGGAAGCGCCAATATGGCAGAACACACCAAAAAACGCTTTTGACGGTGAAAATCGTTTTTAATTTGATTTTGTTTTATAATTAATAATTTCCCGAAATACTAAAGTAGAGTCAATATTAAGAGATTAAATTAAATTGAATACCTACAGAAAACCCAGACCAAAATAAACTCTACGTGTATATTGTATACGTACGGACGCAAAGAAGAAATAAACTGGTAGAAGTGTGTCGTGGGCGTGGCGTTGACCCCGAAGATTTAATTAACTTTTCTTCCGGTGAAACTGATAAAAAAAAATAATATCGATTATTTTTTTCTTGAACAGATAATGTATTTAATTCCGTGTTTAATAGGAGTCAGTAAAGCAGCGCTGTCTTAAAACCCGCGCGGGTTTTTACGCTAATTACAATTACATTTGCTACTTACCACGTATTCGACATTTGACCACGCTTTTTGCTATTTGACTTTTTTTTTGAATTTTCGCTATTTGACCACGGAAAAAGAAATACGCATCCCGGCGTTTGCAAATGAATTTTATTTGATTAATTTGTTTTATTCCACAATTCATTAACTTAAAATAATATACACTTTACTTGAGGCACGTTCCGAAGTGAAATATACTCTCAGTATCGCCCTGGTGCAAGACCACCATTCAGAATTGAAAGGTTGCTTAAAATAGCTTTTGCCGTGTTTGGTGAACAGGTCTGAATTTCTATGTAATAATAATAATATTTGGCTGATTTACAAACTAGGATTCATATTTCACTCCGGTTCTTCTCCTCCTTCCTCTTCTCAAACTCCTCCACTCCCCACGCGTTTGGGGATGCCATAGTCTCACCGGCTGCAGACAGTTGGGAACAGTTGAAACGCTTGGTAAAATGTGAATTTTAAAAAACACTTCTAGGAATCATTTATTCAGTGTTTGCAGGAGTGACGAGATAATTCCGTAAGCCACCTCATTCAGGCAAAGTTAATTGGTCGTGCTAGGAGTGGTTCTCCCGTTTAAGAATAAAGACTCTCATCGGCATCAATGAAAGGCGCGGGGGCGCCTCAACGAGGAACCATTGTCTCTCAAGGTTGGTACTATTCCGTTCCAGATGTCGCGTCATTGAATGTGAATTTCAATATCCCAGAGCTGGAAGGAAGTAGGGATGATCTGGAAAGATCTGGAAGGTTCGAGAAGCAGACGTGAATAGATACTTGAAAGGTTTCCTGTATTGACATTCGCATTTGACTGACATAAATGTAGGTATTATACAATGTACAAAGTAGAATGCCTACGATAAAGTTTTAAGAAATATTTGTTTTAATAATGACTAACTGATTAACCATCTTATAGTTTCCCCGCAGAGAGAAGGGTGGACCGCCAAACAACTCGGTTTTGGCAAACACTCCTGTATTCATTTACATTTATACATCGTCTAATATACTGCCGTTATAAGCAAAAAGGCAGATGGAAATCTTCAATGGTCACATTCTGATGTAAGGGACCTTTCATGTTTATCACCCTATTATAATAAAAAGTATATCAGAATGTGGCCATTGAAAATTTCTCACTGCCTTTTTGCTTTTATAACGGCAGTGTAATAATACCCGGACTTATTCTGATTCTTCACATAAACACTTCTCATATATTTAAATCACTTGATAGTGCCGTGTCTTGCTCGGGTGTCACCGACTTTTTATATCATTCACATTTGATCATTTAAACAAATAAAAAATAATAATCATTCAGTTTTTAAGTAGGTACCTAACACAAGGTGAAGAAAAAAGGAAGAGGAAACGAAGCGGTGTACCGATATAGGAGTACCGGGTAAGGAGTACAATGGTTGGCACTTTATGGTAAACTTCCAACTTGTTCCCCGATTTTGTGTTATCATTGCAAGTTTTTTAAAATATATTTATTACAGTTGACTTGTTCAACAATTGAGTGCACATTTTCAATGTTGCTTGTCTTTAATTTTGCTTGCGTTTCTCACTATACTGAATCAAATCGCAAACATATAAAAAGTACAATCATTGGCACCCACGATACATTAATTGGCATTGCAAGAAGTATAATCATTGGCACTTTGTGTTATATATTATTTTTGTAAAGAAAACATTTTTTTTCAGTAAACTTTATTGAAAGGGGATACAATTCACAAAGAGGATACATTTTACTAAAAAATTATATTTTTCAAATATTAAAAAAAACTGCGGTACGTGGGTATTACGTACTTCTTTTAAGAAATTTCAATCTTCTTTTAGCAGAGCTTCAATAATTTCGCTTTCCGAAAGATTTTTCGTGTCATCTGGTAGACTTTGAATATTATTGTCATTTCCAGAAACGGGTTTTTTAACTATAATTTTAAATGGTTTTTTGAGTGTCACGCATAAAATGATTTTTATTTTAGGTTCAACAGATTTATGTACGCTTGCACTGTTGGTTTGGAAAATATTATTCGATGTTGATGGTTCATTTTCCTTTCCTATTGATTTTCCTTTTCAGGAAGAGTAATTATTTGTAATTTTGTAGGTTTTTGCACGAGGTTACAAGAAGTTTTGGAATGAAATTGTGTTGAAGTCGAACCAATCTTGTTTATCTTTGGTGGAAGAGTATCTTCAAAATTCAAACATTCATTTGGCTTTTGAACGGGCAAATTTTCAATCGCAGTATTATTATTCTTTTTTTGCGATATTTTTCTTGATTTGTTAATCAGTTTGGAACTTTCAGCTTTAACTTTGGAATTTTGTTCTCTTTCAGTTTTTCTAGCCGCTTTTTCGAAGACCAATTTATTTTTTGCATTCATTTTTGCCTCCTCAATATCAAGCCACTCTTTACTAGTCAAAACAAAAGTTTTTTTCATTGTCATATTTTTGGTTTTCCTCTCTGGCGTCTTTGGCCAATTCAGGATATCATTTAATGAAGTATTGTGCTTTGTGGGAGTAACGCGCTGGTTTTGTACAAAGTCGTTATTTATTATTTTCATCTCTGTGGACTTTTGTGAATAATTATATGCACTGCTGCAAGAAGGGATGCTATCTGCTAGCTCCAATTGAGGCGATTCTTGATCTGGCATGCCATTTGACAAAAGGTGGCTGTCATTCGCTCGTTTTTGCAAATCGTTGGCAATTATTGTGTTCAAAGGTACTTCATCATCCGAATCAAAGCATAAGAAATCATCCGATATTCCGGCAAATTCTTCAGCTTCTTCGTTGTCCGAAACTAGTGAACGTTGATCATTTAATTTTTTTTAAATCGTAAACAGTGCTAAAAAATCTGATGATTCATTGTCAAATTGGTGTTTCTCAAATATTTTAATTTTTTCATCACCAACAATCCTTTTAAAGTCTTCGTAGTTCAATAAATTTGTATTTTTTGTGGTTTTTGTGATGGTGAGGTTAATCGAGTGAGAGGATGGTTAGATTTCCCCAAACATTTGGAATAGTCCAATGCATTTGGATTCCAAGGGAAAAGTCCACAAGCTTTAAAACTATTAACTACAACAGTCTTGTTAATAATTTTTTCCAAAACAATCTTAAGGATCGGACCGAAGTCAGTTTTAGTAAGAACTTTTGAAACGTTAGTTCTTCTCCATTCCACAACGGCCCTTTTCCATGCATTTTTCATTGGTTTAAATGCAGAAACATCAGCAGGCTGCAGAATACGGGTTGCATTTGGATATAAAGCTATTAATATTATACCCAATTCTTGACACAGCTGACTTAATTCAAAAGTTGTGTGACTCTTGTGACCATCAAGAAACAACATTACAGGAAATTTAACGTGTGATCTACACATATGCGGATGAAGGACATTTTTTATGTATGAAATGAAGATGTCCCCTTTCATCCATCCATTTTCAGACAATCCTATTCCACATTCGCTTGGTATAGATCGAATGATGTCTTGTCGCATTCTTTTTAAAGGAAAAATTACCATTGGTGGAGTTATCTCACCATAAGCTGACAAAGTAAACATTACTGTTAGACATGATTTACTTGGTGCGTGTTCTACTTCGTAAACATTCCTTGTACCCTTCATAGCCAGAACCTTAGAATTTTTGGGACATAACTGGAAATTAGTTTCTTCACCGTTAAATATACGTTTTGGATCATTTAATATTTCAGTTAAATCGTTTTCATGTAAGTAGTCGTAGATTTGTTGAAACCAGCGTCTTATGTTTGTTTCTGAAACAACCGAGCTCGCTGAAGTTACTGCCTCAGCAGTTCGGGTACAAATTTCAGGATGTCTCCGTAAAAATAATTTATACCATCCTTCCCCAGGGTTGTTGTTAATAAATGCATTTGGTCGAGGATTTTTACTGATAAAATATTGCACGCTCTCCAGAATATCTTCTTTTCTTCGTGGGAAACCTTTCTGACTGCTTGTAATAATCCACCGAACGAGGATAGACTCTTCTTCTTCTGTTAAAACTGTTGCTGGTCCGGGTCTTGTCTTAACATATTTTTCACTTAATCTAAATTGAATAGTAGACCGTGGAATGTTGAATTGTTTAGAAACGGCTTTTTTCGACATACCACTTTTCACAGCATGTAAAGCCTTCTGAGTTCTGCTTGTATTTTTTGAAATACTTTAAATCAGCAGGAACTTTAGGCATTTTAATTTGATATCTGTAAAAAAACACAAACAAAACTAACTTTAATAAATAATTTTAAATCAATTAATGGTGTAAACTTTAGAGTGTGTATCATTGGCAGTGTAAATATTGGCACCCCTATCAGTATAGTGATTGGCATGTGCAGGTTATAGTGATTGGCACTGCTAATAATAATACTTTAATTAAACAAATGTATGTTCTAAATTTTACTGCTGAATTTAAGCAAAACTACATATCAATTGTCTAAAAAAACACAATTTATCAATTATTATATGAAAGTACAGTGATTGACATGCATGCCAATGAATAGACCTCCATACAAATGTAACACACAATCATTGGCACCTGGCAATTATCTTATCCAGGCGCTTAAACTAAATAAGGATGGCAAAGAAACTCACCTTTGGCCTTTATTTACAACACAATACTCTTAAATATATCAATATCTTGTAAAAACTTGAAATAATTATCAATATAATGGAAGACTTACCTTATGAAAACAATAAGAAATTTTGATAAAACGCGATGAGCACTACCCGCGTCCACGGATCACTTGACAGTTGAAAAATTGTGCCCTATGTATGAAATAAATTATGCCCATCTAAAAATAGGATAGTGTGGGAACACAATACGTCTAAAATTAGAATATATTTCTCGCCGTAGCCACTAATATTACTGTTTCAATTCAGGAGTGCCAATCAATGGGGGGGTGCCAGAGATAGTACCGTTTACCCTATCATGTAATTTTTAGCGATTTTTTTTTTGTTTTATCTTAGAACACTCTCGTCCAGGCTGTCACCCAGTGGCAACGCGTGTTCCTACGTCATGTATGAAGAGTTTTCCTCGAGTAACCATTATAAAGTGCTAAAAAAAATAAATTAATTTATGTGTTACAAAATTAATAATTTCGGTGGTGTTTCTCTGTACCTCAGATTCAATGTCGGTACTCTATAAAATATATTCAGTCATTATTTTATTTTAAATAATTCTTTATTTGAAATGTTTACATCTTTAATTTAAACTTTAGACAGATGTCGTAATTTTTCAACCTTACAAACGTTGTTGAAGGAATTTAACACACTACGCCTGGGTAGGACTCAAACGCGATGCCAACTCAGCCACTGACCCGTTAAACGTTATGTTATTTATATTTACATTACTTTTACGTATTCTTTGAATATGGCAGATGGAGTATTGAACAGTCCTGTTCCGCTGAAACAAACAATCTTTATTACCATTATCATTACATAAAAAGGGTAGTTGGTGCCCGTGCTCTTATAACATGGATCTTGTTCACAGTGAAAAGGTCCCACCTTTGCCATAGAATGTTGACTCTCTGCGTCAGAGCTCACAGCTCGCAGCCTGCATGGCTCTCGAGCAGGGAACATAACTTAAGCTAACTGCCCCCTTGTGAGGGTGGAATAATTTCCCACCCTCCGGGGAACTCACAGCCGTCTACTAACCTTGTACCCTGTACCCACCCACTCTACTGGAAGTTTAACATTAGAATAGGTACCGTAAGAGACTGCAGATGCATCGGGGTGAGATGGATAGGAGATACGACGAATGCACGTAGTAATAACTGATATTGAAATAACGCTTGCAGTTACCATCCTGAAGCACGTACAGAATATATTTTGACTCTTCAATAACATCTTGACATTTCTATGTAATAAATTCGATATTCAAAACGGTTCTATGATAACTCAACACACCTAATAACAAATGTAGATCCTAGGAAATAAATTGTACAGCGCCCTTGAGGTGATTTTTCATAAAAACGGCGCTCTACAAATTATCCAATTATTATTATTATTATTATTACCTTTAAAAAGTGATATAAAGTCATTAAAAACGATGAAAAAAAAATTAAACCTAACCTAAACTATCCTAACCTAACCTACTTAACCCAGTTAATAAAGTTTTTGTTTCATCACTTTCCATGACTTTATATAACTTTTTAAAGATGTGATGAATTATCATTTTGATGATTTATCCGGTCACCATTCAAAACATACTCAAGCAAGTTTTTTATGTCAAGATATTATTATTTCTGGTAATTTCAGTTCATAATTATTATTTTAACCAATTGCAAACCAAAGTAATGCACGAAATTATTTTTAATTAATTAATTATTACAACCCTTATGTACAAAATTATAAACATCAAGTGACCTACCTGGTAAGTATGGTACTGTATAATATTTCTGTATATAGCTAGTCAAAACATAGATAATTGTAGCAATGTATTATATATTTGTACAGCGCCCTTGAGGTGATTTTGCACTAAAACGGCGCGATACAAATCATCCAAATATTATTATTATTCCAATGTATCCCAAGGGCTTATATAAAGAGTAAATACAATTAACACACTTTTGTAAAGTGATGTAAAGTCATGAAAAGTTATCAAAAAAAACCAGATTAAATAGGTTACGTCGGGTTAGGTTTATATGCCTTTTCCAATCACTTTTAATGACTTTCCAAATGTATTGACACAGTCCTGAGTAATCAATAAATAGATACTCTGTATAGGTAGATAATCTCTATTGAACACCGAGTTGTTACGAGATCTGCTCCCAACCATCCTCTCCTCATTTCCTTCCCCACTCCTCAACAATATACCCCAATTGGGAATGCCTAGTCCGAATGGCTCTCGACATTCGGGAGAAGTTGAAACTCTTGTGCGGTATTCATATAAAATTTCTTATATTTTATAAGAAATTTTCTTTTGTAACGTTAATGTAATTGACAAAAAATGTCAATTACATTAACGTTACAAAAGAAAATTTCTTCATTCATTTGTTGGTAGTCTTTTACTGATCAATACAATTATCTAAAAAGGGCTCTTTGACTAAACTAATTAATTGAATGAATCATTGTGACTATCAATCAGTGTTGTATTTTTACAAAAGAAAAATACGCCCTACTGTTAAGATTTTAGATAATCAAGAAAAAAGGGAAAAATACGAATGCGTGACCGAAAAGAAATATATTGACAAGAAAAGGTGGACAAGTTTATTTGAAAATTCCAATTGAAAATTTGAAAAGGTCATTCGTTTACTATATTGAATAATACTATTCAGTATATTAGAGTATTTTAATATCTGTTATTGAAGGGTTATTTCATGTAATTCAACACTACATTAATTTATTAATTCGTTGCTTATTGTTAAGGCGATGCCATACGTAGTAATGCAAAATCAGATGTTTTTGTTTTGAAAGTTTGGTCGCCTAGAAAATTTTCAAATGCTTTAATTAAATACTGGGAGTAGAATACATCTTGGCCTGTAAAATAATCGACTATTTTTTAGATAAGTCTTTTGATAAGCCCAGAAAAAATAATGTATAAGGCCTATGAAAACTGCTTTAAAGTTCAAAATCTCCTACCTACGAACCCATTTTCGGTTATGATTTTATTGTATAATGTGGCAAATTAAGTTATTTATAAAATATAAAAAAAAAAAATATTTATGCCTATATTACAAAATAAAATAAAAGGCACTTTTTGGCCATGTTTTTTTCTTGCATAAATCAAAAAAGGCGGATGGTGTTAAGCAGGAATTTCAACCTTATCGCCATCTACGTAAGGGTTGTTATTGATAGCGGCTCAATTTAAAATATTACACGACGTAGTGCATCGCTTTAATTTAACTTAATATCGTGAGTACATTGTTATCTATATTCATATAGATAAGTAGTTTTCAACAATTCACAAGTCACTTTTTAATAATAATATTTGGATGATTTATATAGCGGTGTTTTGTGAAAAATCAACTCAAGGGCGCTGTACAAATATATAATACATTTCTACAGTGAAATACTAAAAATAATAACAAGGCTGTTTTATTAAAAAAAAACTACCTACCTCACTAATCTACGATTTATGAGGACTTATTATCCAAGGGAGTTACGCGGGAACTGAACTGAACTAAACTAGAACTGAAGTAAGGATGGAAAAAAAAATTATCGTCAAAAGCTTTTGAAAAAATATGCGCAAATTTTAAATTTGTATTTTAATGGGCAAGTTTTACGCTTTTAATTCCCTGTTTAATTTTCCACTCTTTAAAATAATGGCCACAAAGGACGATAATATACCTAAGCCTTTGTTCTAAGTTAGGTAGGCTTGTGTGTCCGTAAAAAATCTTTTTTGTATTTTTTTCATTCTTCGGACCTACATAACGGTGTAAAATCAGGAACACACTGCAAAACTTTCATACGAGAGGCAATTTCGTCGGTTTTTATGATCGTCATTCGTATTGGTATATTAAAGGTTTAAAATTTGAACCATAAAAGTTTTAAGTGCTCATAAGTATGGTTCCAGGGCATTCCATTCCCAGGGATTGAGTGATCAGGAAAATAAACAAAATTTAACAATAAAAAATTAAGTGTTCAATATGTCACGTTATTTAAAATATTTGAATGCTTCACATTATGTGTAAGTGCATATGGTTTAATGGGTTAAAAAGCGATTATAAAGGGAAGTAAATCATTTTTAAAGTTCAATTAAAATATAAGAAATAAGGTTGTTAAAAATTTGACGCCTGCCTGAAGAAATTAATAATCTACTGGTATTAACCCAGACTTACCAAGCATGAAATATTTTTCGTAAAGGAATTTTCTTGTTCATTATTTTGCTTTACGGAGCATATTTTTGCAAAATATATGAATATCCTGAAAAGCTAGGATACTCATTAGCCTATTGTTTTCCAGCCTACCCTTAAGGATACTATTAATAAATCATTTCTGTGAATATAACTAATTATTTTTGGAAAACTACGTTCGATGTATTAAATACTATTTGTATGCATTTACAAGCACATTATCTGGTAAGATGGCACAATTTACAAAAACATAATTTAGCCAAAAAAAAATAACAGTTTTTACGAAAATAGAATCACGGCGAAAATGTTGCGTCGGCGATCAATATGTTAAGGCAAAATCAATGGAAAAATTAAATTTATTTTGCAACAAAAATCTACGAATCCAGATTACACTCACAGCCTTTACACAAGACCAATTTGAAAAAATCAACAAAAAGTCGAAGAAGAGAAAAAATATTACTACACAAAATTAATAAAAAAATCTATAACTCATTTTAAAAAAATTATTAACGATTTTCTTATTGATGATGAAATTTTTTCAGCGGACGACATTTTTTATTCCGATGACAATCTTTAAAAATAATAAATTTACCTTTAGTTAACAGTACGATAGAGCCTTGGAAAAAAATATTTGTATGGCGTTCTTGAGGTAATTTTTCACAAATACTATTATTATTTTTACTTATTTTCATCCCTTGTAAGTTCATATATGTTCCTGTTGGTTCTCACCCTTTTCGAAGGAAGATTGTTAACCCTTTTGGGAGATGGGCCGTACGTGAGAAGCGTGCATAGTATGTGGTGTTCGATTAATTACGGTTTCAATTAAAAACGTGGTATAATCACTATCCAATTAAAATCAATTTACATAAATCGTGTTATTTATTCGTACACATATTAAACGGCGACTTTTAAATAATAACTTGACTTGATAACTTAACATCGACAGTGATGTTCTTTGAATCAGGGATAAATAATAATAATATTTGGCTAATTTATATAGCGCCGTTTTCGTGAGAAATCCCCTCAAGGGCGCTGTACAAATATGTTTCATAAATAGTTAGTATTAAAACTACTGACTTAAAACTAGTGACTTACGACTAAGGCCTATAACTACTATCTTAATGACATATATATGTATAAACTTACAATTAAAATTACCATTTCAATCTAATTTTACTAGCGCCAGAAGAAGAAGGTAGTTCTGTTATATTAGGGTGTTTTTATAATTAGTTTTTATTGTTAGCTGGATATACGAGTGTGTACATATTAAATGAATGAAGTGAATGAATGAAATTAACCGTCGATCGATGATTTATCTGCCAACAATTTAACCGATTGACGTGTTATGTTCCAGCTATTGTCCATTGTCAATTGGTAGGCAAGTCAATAGCATTTTGACTTTATCAAGTAGTTGAACGGAATCGCTAGAGAATGTATGTATGTTAATCAACCATTACGGTATAACAAAAGGAAAAAAATGCAATATTTGGATAGAATGACGGATTTATGAAAATAAGTGTGTTTTTAATTTGGATCTAAATTCTGTTGGGCGGGTTATACATCTCAATTCCATAGGAAGTTTATTCCAAGCCTTAGGGGCGAATACTCCGAATGCACGATCACCAAACTTAGTGTTTGGATTTTGCTTAGGTTCTTTCAACCTTCCAATTGCAGATGATGTCGCTGATCTAAGAGTTGACTGCCTTAGAGCAGTATTTTCCGGAATGCATAGCTCAGAAATATACGGTGGCGCCATTTCGTTGATAGCTATTTTGATATTTTTCATCTAAGTAAATCAATAGAGGTGTTATATTCCTAAAATCTAATTAAATGCTTAAATAATTTTGAGAATTTATTAAAAGTTCTGATGGTTTTTTAAACCAGAAGAAGAAAAACTATATATGGTTTAAGATATGATCTGACAGAGATTGGATAACATAAGGTCAACTAGTGTATTGTGTTATATCAGTAACGTCCTTTACTACGTAGTCAATCAATCTACCCAAGGATAATCAGTTAGGTAAGGTTACCATTATTTCCGATGTAACCACTAGAAACCAAAAAAACATTAAAAAACAAAAACTCAAAATTTTTAATCTAAATTTGTCCGATGTAACTGGGTAGAATCTATCCCTGTTTCTTGCCAAGCAATCACTTTCATAATTACAACCATTATAACACATCCCGCCACCGCCCGAACACGTTTCATATGGCTTTAAAACCGCCATAGAGGAGTGATGATTAATTATCCGCCATATTAAAAATTCTGGCGCGCTTTTGCTCTCAGCCAGGAGCTTTGGAAAAGCGACGCGGCGCGGCGCTCGTCACTCGCAATCAAAGGAAGGGAGGAGCTTTTAAAAATGGAACTCGGCGCGCGCGAGTCACGTGTGAGTGATGCCCGGATGACAGAAGTCATTTGCAATTCAGACGGCTTGTTGTTGAAGTCATTTGCCTCTGCTATTGTAATTGTTAAGGAAGAATTGTGATGTCTAAAAATGATTAGAAATATGAGGTTGTCTAGGAGACATTTGCATCTGTTGTTTAGTGGTACTCGGCTCAATATCATCTACATACCTACCAATCAAAATAGCGTGCTCTACAATACAAAATGATTAAAATGGAATGATATGGTTTCTTTTGCGATATTTAAGATCAAATTAATAACAGATGAATTTTGTGGAAGAATTATCAAATGCATGAGTCGGGCCATATCAAGAGAAGGTTTAACAAAGTAGCATATAAGATTAAACGTATAAATATGATGTTTCAGGACGATTCCCCAATAACTTCATAACCATAATTTCAAACACGGGGTATTCTTAGATATTTTGGTTTTTGATAAATTGAAGTAGGTACAATGGAACTTCCTTTTAATATTCCAGACATTTTAGATGTCGAAACATTCCAGGCAAAAGGGCTAACAAGGTTACTCTGACAGGTTCGCAAACTTTCCACATTTTTCAGGAAAGTCCGAAAACTATCAAAATATGTTGAGCGTTGTATTCCTCCGAAGTTTTCAGAATACGAAATAACATTACCGAAGCAACTTAAAGCGCTGTTCAATTGATTTTTATGCCATCGCTCTTTATAAAAAAACCCTTTCGTTTAAGATAGAAATACACGGTAGAAGAGGAGTCGAAAAATCCTCGGTGATGAACACAAAATTGCGATTTCAATCATTCAGACAGATCGAGATGGAAATGGATGGGTTTAATCCATGGAAAGGTACTCCAATAAGACAAAAAGAGATTTAAAAAGGATGGTTGTGTTAAATATAATAAAAATACAAGGCACGTTAAATTCATAATAATCAAAAGGATAGCCATTCAAAAAGTATGTGAACGGCTAAAATATGTCCACTGGACCTAGTTCAGTGAAACCAATATCATCACTTTAATAATTAAGATAAGTTTTTTGTTGCGACAAAAGTCACAATGTTCAGAGGCACGAAACCACAATGTCTGATTGGGAATTACCATTTAAAAAAACTTTTACGTAATCCTCCAAGTGTCACAAATGATACCCTCCCTCCTGTCCTTATGAGTTCGTTTAAAAAAAAACAAATCATTTCTCCCTAAGTAAAAAAAATCAAACGGATCATAAAATTATTTCAAATACCTAAGCCTCCGGGTCTGAGAAGGATAAATTAAGACAGTGTAAAAACTCAAGATTTGTATTATTTAAAAAATACACATTTAAACTATGCAATCGTTTTGGTAAATTTATTTTGTATCAGCTCTCAGTACCATCCCGCAATAACTGTCAGGAAATATTTTAATAACCGGCATGTTACGATTTACAACTTCACTGGAGTTCAGCTGAAACTTCCCCTTTCCGCGGGTCGGGGAAATGGAGGGAAGTTGGGGATGGCGGGCCGTATGGTAATTGGTCTGGATGGAAAAATAAAACTTTAAATATGGAAAACTTAGCCGCCGTCCGAGGCTTAACCCTCAGGCCGCCAGGCGGCGATAAATCGTGGTTATTTGTAACTTATACAAAATTTTAAGCCACATTAAATAATGAGATGGAAAGGTTTTTTGTTTTCTTAGAATTGTGTCGTTGGAGATTTGATGGTGGAGAAATGTTGATGCAATATTCACCTAAAGCGGCAATTTTAACAGAATACACGGTATTTTAGACATAATTTACCCAAAACGTCGCAAATCAGGTATAATTTAATTCTAAGAGCATTTCAAACATATTATCTCCTCTTTAACATGGCATTTAAGATAGGTACCTTAAATATTCCCCTAGCCCGGTAATTTTGACACAATAGTCATCTTACGCGGAATTTCTGACATAATGTTCTTATTCTTCTTGTCAATATGATATTTATCCAACGTCGCAATTCTGATACAATATTCCACTAACGCAACATTCTGACATAATATTAATTTTACACGGGCTTTCCTTCAACATGGAATTTTTAACAAAATAGGTATTTCTAGAGCGTGGCAATATTCTTTAGACGGCGGCCGGGGGGTTAAGGCTGTCGGGAAGGATTCGGTACAACGGGGTAGATTTACGGCCAACACGCTGGCTGTGTCGAAAATAGAAAAAAAAATCCGAACCCCCTGAATTATTCTAGGTCTCGTTTTTCACAGATTTACTGCCGCGCGTAGATTGCTCACGTTCCGTCTAACCAAGAAACTAAATATAAAGAATTTTAGAATACTAAGTAGTTGCATCGAACATTTGGATACACATTGATCGATTTTGTACTAATAGTCATTATATATTCATGTCATTCAAAATAATTGTTGTCATAAAATGCAAACGAGTTACATTATGCCCATTTAAATATCTCATTTTCGAAAAAACATCTCTTTAAGGCAATGCTTAAAAATACGACGTATAACGTCGAAAAGGTTATCTTTACAACGTTATCGGCGTCACTTACTGCATCGAAAAACACAACGAATTTAAGGCAACGTTGACGGTTTTGTGGTACTTAAAATCTCGGAACCAATATTTACCAACAAATGGTGTAAATCCAAAAATTGCATTTACAGATTTTTTCTTCAGGGATCATACCTTATACCTCTGCTATTTCTTATGCTCAGTGACAACATCCCTCACATGTTAGTAATAATAATAATATTTGGCTAATTCATATAGCGCCGATTTCGTGATAAATCACTTCAAGGGCGCTGAGGGATATTATCTCTTGAGTTGTCTATTGGACATAAATAAGGTCGGAGATTATATCTAATTAGAAGCATTCTGAGCAAAGTTGTATTTACATAAATGTATTAATGTAACTGAGCTTATAGCGCTTAGAAGGTCGGTTTAGAATAATTTTGCTTTCGATGCCAAAATATGTTACGTTTCATACCCTTTACCAAAGACCCAATATTGAAGATAAACTGATACATTCACACTACACCTAGACGTACATGAAGTAAACTATCACAAACCTCTTCAATAAACTAATATAAACATATTCTTGTTTACTCCTGTATCACTATAACATTATATCATAAAATATTTAAAAGCCCTTATGGGCGTATAAAATGTATAAATAAATTAAACTGAATAAATTAACTACGAAAACTGAAGTACATTTTCTATGAAAATTCATTCGATGTAGCTTCACATAAACTATTGAAAAATTAATTACTAACTACCTAACCATTACGCCATTTCTCCGCAGGAGTAGGCAGAAAGGATGGATCGTCAAACAACTTGATCTTAGCACACAATTCATGCCTCATTAACATTCGTACATAATCTCACACTATCTTCTATTATTCTGCCTCAAGACAAAGACCGACTCGAGTATCTGATTCACTTGATCGCGCCATGTCTTCTTTGGGCTTTCCCGACTTCTTCTATCATTGATATTTGAGTCATATAATATGATCCTTACACTCCTTTCTTCGTTTATTTGCCCAAACCATTTGAGCGTCTCTTTTTTGATCTTCATTACGCCTTGAATGCTTTGTGAATCTCCACATTTCTAATCACACATGTATTTACCAGACAAATCCCTCAGGGATCTTATTTATATAACGAATCCACGAAATCTACGAATCCATCGAAATGCAACGATTATAAAATCATATCTTAATAAACGTTATATCCATGACGTATGATTTACAAAATGTAAAAACAAATAGCTACTTACTTAATCAATTAACAACAGTAAATTATTATCGTATATGCTGCGCTTCTGACCCTATAATTATATTAATTTCAAACAATGCAATCATTAATAATAATTGTTCGGTTGATTTGATAGCCAACCAGCTGCGGTAGTGAATTGGGCCAACATTAGCTACAAGGGGCGCTGATATTTATGAATTCTATATCGATCAACTGGGTGGGGAGGGTCCATTGATATTGTAAATATGAGATCGGTCGTTTTGATCAAAAGAACTAACAAAATAGGATTATATAGTCAATGTCAAACACATTTATAATAACAAATTCCACTAATGCACATTAAACCAAAGATTTATTGAATGCGTGTTGGCGTAAAATTATTCCTGACGATTATTGTCACCATTTGATTTAGAGCCGGGTAGTACCTATCGAACTGGAAGAATTTGAGAGAGAAACGGTGCAGATGAAGGTTGGGAATTATCTGGCTACTAAGATCAAGTTAGTAAATATCCCTACAGTCGGATATGATTTGAGATTTTCAAGACCGAAAGTATATAATCGTGATTATTTTTTGGGATACTATGCCGCAATGCGCTTCCTACAAAGAAGGAGGAAGAGCAACACGGCATGATACCCTAAAAATGAATCACGTTATTTATCTCTATCGTCACAACTCTAAGGTTCAAATCCCGGCGTGCGCAGGTAAATTTTATTTGATTGATTTGTGTTATTTCACAATCTAATAATTTTAAATAATATAAAGTATATTTGCTGCACGTCCAGAGTGTAAGACGCTCAGAGAATCGCCCTGGTGTAAGACCAACATTCAGAATTGAAACGTTGCTTGAATGGCTTTAGTCGTGTTTGGTGACAAGATCTGAATAGCCAGGTACTTCCCACAATTCGTTTCCCTATCCCCTCCCCCTTCACAGCCTCACTACATATCGCTATTGGGGATGACATAGTCTAATTGGCTCCCGATGGTTGGGAGCAGTTGGGACTCTTGTGCGGTATTCACATTAAAAAATATATATAAATTATGAATATATTTTTTAACAATTATTTTCAAATGCAAAGGTCAATATTACTTCTACTTAAGGATGTGATATTATTTTCAATTTAATCGAACTAAATCTCGTCTGGGTATCGATTCTCCAATTCAGGCCGCTCGCAATCGCCGTCAAAAGTAAATACACTGGTCGACATTCTTATTCTTGAGTCTCGTCGAAGGTACATACTTACATGAAAGTCATTCCACTCGAACAATGAAATGGTTCGAGTGGAATGACTTCGTCGATAATCGAGGCCCAGGTCTCTAAATATGTAACCATCATGAAGACTTTTGAGAAGCCAAATTTGTTGATCGGTGATGAAACTCAATCTTCCATTCTTGCCACATGTCCTGCCCAGTACCCAGCAGAGTTGTCCAGGTTTAATAAGTTTTATTACTGGCGGCATTTCAAACAGTTGTTTGATTCACAACACAATTAAAAAAAAATGCTGACCTGATTTCTTCAATACATATATGGGCGCCGCCGCCAGATCTGGATGTTGTAATGTTGATTGATATGTACGAGGCCCTTATAGATATGACTTTACAGCTTTCGTAAGGAACCTTTAAAAATTAAAAAAGTGCCGCCAACAGAATTATGATGTAGTTATAAGACCGAATGCTGTAGGAATGAGATCCCTGATGCGTATGTGTGGTAAAACCATGTGTGAGATCCGCAATGAATGCAAGGCTGACGTAAGCGTAATGAGTAAAATTAAGAAAGGGACGCTTTGATAGTTTGGGCATGTAGAGCTAATAAGCAAAGAAAGTAGTGTAAGGAGAATATATGACGAAAATGTGAATGGTATCCGAAGTCGGGGACTCCCGAGGAAGACATGGCACGATCATGTGAATCAGATACTTTAGTTAGGCCATGTCAAGAGTCAGAATAATAGAAGAGTATGTATGAGACAGTCCTTATGGGCGGAAGGAGAGAGGCTCCTCCGATTACCTCTCACTCCAGAAGATAGGTGGAAACTTGAGTGGCAAATGGCCAACGTGGGAAATGCCCATCTCATACAGGACCCCACCGAGAGACAGCCTGAGTTCTCATTGCCTCGCAAAACCTGGTCCGCCATCAATAGGTTAAGGTGCTCCCATAGCCGCTGTGCCCACATGATGCACAGATGGGGCCTTAAAGAGTCGGCGATGTGTAAATGTGGTGCGGTGCAGACCACCGAACATGTGGTCAACGAATGCCCGCTACATTCATTCCCCGGCGGGATTGATGAGGTCCACATGGCGACTCCTGAAGTCCTAGACTGGCTCGCATACCTAGATGTCCCCCTCTGACCCCCCACCATACGAAAGAAGATGTATAAGACGATGCATGAATGTTAATGAGATAAGGATTGTGTGCCAAGACCGAGATGTTTTGCGGTCCCTCCTCTCTGCCTACCCCTGCGGGGAAACGGCGTGATGGTAAGTTAGTTATAAGAAATTTTACAATGAAATTGAACCGATTCCGAAAAATTAATATTTAACAACAAATGGTACCTAATGGTAAATGGTGAAAAAAATATATCAGCGAGGTTTTATTTTATTGATCCCATCTAGTCATCAAGTTCAACGTAAATTTGTATGGCAGATAATTCAATATTCATCCCACTTTACATTTTCATCGGTATTCCTCAATAAATTGCCATTTCACACCAGACTTGAATGAAAATGAGAAATTTCAAATTTATGTAAATGACCTTTTTAAGACATTTTCAATTTCAACAAGCAAAATTAATTTAGAAAGCCTTTTTACCAACGATAAAAGAGCAATGTTATTTGAATTGAAATATTATTACCACATAAAGTTAAGAATATGTCGTAGATAATTTTTTTTAATAGTGTCGATCTAATCTGACCATTTGTCGGATTCTTTTATCCGAACGACATATAAGTCGATACAAAAATCGGCCCACGTCAAAGTAAATGTGATCATTCAACGTGATATTTTATTGATTAAAAATTATATTTTATCGATTTTAATTCTTACTTGAAGAGATTTTACCACAACAACGCCAATTAAATTTTACGTAATTTCCATTGTTCTTGGTACAATGACAATTAGGGACAGTGACAAACCAACTTTTGAAAAGTGATAAAAAGTCATAAAAAAATCAACCGGGAAAAAAAGATTGTTTGACAAAAAAAAAAGTATTTTCATCAATTTATCGTTCGATTGAATCTTTCTCCAGAGGAGCTGGAGTCAAAACCTCTAACAACTGAGCCAAATCTCGATTGGGTACGATTGATATTTCGTATATTAACTGCTCTAATGTCATCCATTTTCAGAGAAATGAATATATGTCTGAGGAAAATACGTGATTGCCACGAAGTTGCGAAATGCATTCTCATCGACAACGAATCCATTTGCCGAGTTTCAGCTCGATCAAATATAGAGAAATGGGTTAATTTCCACTTTCAAAATTTGCATACATTCAATTATGAAAACAAAATAAAAAGTGATTTTTAAAAGTGAAATAAACTAGTCTAATGTAACCTATAACCGAACCGATAAAAAAATTTATTTCATCACTTTTTATGACTTTATATAATTTTTCAAATGTGTCACTTATCCTGAATTGTCCGGTTACCAAATATTTAATAAAGAAGATGTATATTTTTGAAACCATTTCTGCAAACCGATTGGCTAAAGAGATGTATTGCCGATGTTACATTTTTAATGAGATGATAAGATTTATGGCGCGTTAAAATAATTTAAAAAAATGTTCTTTGGTAACACAAAAATGCTTATGTACGCAAAAGCTACTTTCTTTTGAAGCATTTAAAATGGACTGGATGTAAAAGATTTTCTTTTTTGTTGACAGTCAAAATATTCCATTTAGCGTGGTGGGGATTTGAAGTATAGTGCATTTGAGTAGCACGCGCATTACGTATGCAAATTGAAGGCTTTGTAACTGTCCAAGCCAAGCAATTACCATTGACAACAAGAGACAGTTGATTACAAAATGTATTGCTCTGCACACAGTACATACACGAGTAGCCCATTACCAGGGAAAAATAAAGTTGTAGGAAAACTTGTTATACGTAGGTAATTAGCTCTTCCAAATCCATACTTGTAAATGCACTTTAGAAGTCATTAAGTTATTCTATCCTAGTCTGCCTAAATCATCCACCTTCCCGTAAATAAACTGTTATGTATTCTCTTAGTGTCCGACTTTGCTTATAAAAAATGTTAATAATATTATGTTGATATGTTTTTACTCAGTATCACGCTCATTGATCAAATGCATTGTACATATAGTTTTGAAGATTCACGGGTGTGAAAAGTTTGTTTATTGTACCGTATCCACAGATCTTATCAGCAACATCAATAGCAACATCAGATTAGCAAAATCAAGATCAGCAACATCATCAGCTGTAGGCAGACTGATGGAACCTAAGCCCAAGCCAAATACTAGTTTGGTGATCGCGCTTTCGGAGCAACTGGGCCGAAGGTTTGGAATAAACTTCCTCCGGAACTAAGATCCATAACAAGTTCAACAGAATTCAGGTCTAACTTAAAATCTTTTTAAGCTGTCATAATCTTAAATTAATAATAATAATAATACTTGGATGACTTGTATAGCGCCGTTTTTGTGCAAAAACACCTCAAGGGCGCTGTACAAACTTAAAATACATTTCTACAGTGATCTATGTTATTACTTAACTATTTATGGAGAAAATATACAGTACAATACTTAACTGGTATGTCACTTGTAAATTAAATATACGATTCCTGAAAGAGAGTCTAATTATATCCAATTATCCAATTATGTCCTAAACCCTGTATCTAAATTTCACTAATAAACAATTAGTTAATGTTAATTAGGTGTTAATCTCAAGTGACCTACTAGGTAAGTATTGTACTGTATATTATCTAGATATATAGTTATTAATAACGTAGATCATTGTAGAAATGTATTATATATTTGTACAGCACCCTTACTCACGAGTACTCGATTAATGCAAAAGAATATTCGCATCTGATCTATAAGGATTGGTTTAAGTAATCAAAATGAAAGAAGAGTCAAACAGTCATATGTTATATTAAAAATAAAAACATGATAAGATTAAATACAGTATGGCAAAAAGGACTTTTCAAGGTTATAATATGTTATGATACCGATTGTTTCTTCAGCGTGGTAGACAAAAAATGTTACTCCAGCATAAGTGGCCTTGTCAAATCATGACTCCACGACAAAAGCCCGGAGCGCCCAGGCTCGGAAGATGTACATATATACAAGAATCCAGTCTTCATTTTCCAGTAATGATGGCGTTATTCACAAGTATCAGTCCAGAGGTGGCTCAAAGCTCTCGGCCGTCGTTCAAGGAAAAAAAACTGTTGACTGGGTTCGAAATCCCAGGTTCGGTGACTAGTTCACAGGTTTGACAATCATCAAAACATCCAATGATGACGATGGTAAATGCTTCAATGGTGGAATTGTCACACACCGAAACCAAATATAACATGCATGTAAAAGGATCCACTCAACTTGTTACAAAATCCTTTTCGCAACAGTCACTCTAAACGTAGACAAAATACCAGATGCTCGTATTGTATGGTCAGTGTAGTTGCATATTCCAGTACTAATTAAGTTATTCTAACCTAGTCTACCTATTTTGCATTACAATGAGATTAGAGGTTACCAAGCGCGAGGTCCTTGGCCAAAGGTTAAAGGTTTTAACCGCTCTCAGCACTTCTCACATTAGAAGCTTTGGGTACGTAATTCTATTTTCCAAGTTCAGCACAAGTAATTTTCCACGCCATCGAAGTTCAAATAAAATATTTATTAAACTTACCCAAGATATTTGTTATTGAGACATCAGTTCTTCAACCTGGAACATAGAAAAAAACACATGATGAGAATATTATACTACGTTATTTCAAATAATCATTTTAATTTCATATTCAGGCAATTTCCTTTATTATGTGAAATTTGCAACTAACTTGTAGAAATGCAACTCCAATAATGAATGATTGGGATCAGCATTTGATTAATGTTTAAAAAAAAGAAGTTTGCAAAAAATTGGTATATTATTCATCTTTTTTTATCGAAATCGGAGTGAATACATTGGTACTTGCTTGGTAAGTTATAAGAAATAAGTTATGTGCTTAGTTAAGAGATCGTAAAAAAAATTGTTAATCAATGAAATTAAGTTTTTTTTTTATTTCAGTAAATCAAGAATGGGTAAGGTAGTTAAACAATGTATTATTTTAATCTCTACTGATTAAACATTGATTTGGTAGGTTTTTTTAAAACATTTTGACATAAGTATTAAAATTAAAGTATAGGTAGAATTTAGAAATAATTTGCATGACACTAATTGTAAGTCATTGGTTATACGTCGTTAGTTACGTAGTTTGTAAGAAAAATACTCAGATAAAATTATAGTTAAAGTTTTAAAGTTAAAGTTCTCCCACGTGTTTTTTTTCAATAACGGTACTATGAAACCCTTGTCTTATAATAATTATGTCACTAGTGTAGACCGTGAAAAATCACGGGATATTAGATATAATTCCAATGTTGAAAAAGGAAAACAATTTTTTTTCTGTTTAAACATTATTATAATAATTTGACTAGTCGATAATTCTATATAAATATTTTATACATTTGTCCTTGATGTGATTTTGAACAAAAACGGCGCTATAAAAATCATCTAAATATTATTATTATTATTGTTAGAGAGACGATCAGAAATTTACCTTTCGAATGAATACCGTTAGTATCTTGTTTTTAGTTAGCAAATAACGCGTTTTTGAAAATGAGAAAAGGGCAGACCTTTGAGAAATCGAGAAATTCGATTTCACTTGTCAAGATTAACCCTCAGAAAATTATAGAAATGAAATAAACATTTCAAGTAAAGAATTAATTTTAAAACTGATTTTCTGGGAAAAATTATATTATATTATTGTAGGTAGATACTTTGAGCACTAAACAAGTACAAAATAAATCTGTTGAAAATATAGGTAGCCGGTAGGAACTTAATCAAATGATCGCTTTCTAACATCAGTTTCCATCATGAAAAATATATTTAGCTTTAGAATAAACCCCAGTTCTACAGTTCATTGAAGAAGAGTTGCAGACAGACACACAACCTAAAATAGTATTTTGATGAAGTGAGTACCTATTCAGAAAGCACTTCCAAATTATACAGAATATTATACGAGCGGATACCTACTTTCAATCAAGTAATTTGCAGGCTCGATTAACAATTAAACTGCAGGCATCATAACCGTTCAGTCTGGCATAACATGATACAAGGGAAGTTAGCATAGTATAACGCTTATCGTATCTGAGACGCTTATCGAGCCCTAAGGGTGGAAGCCAGACACGGAAGCGGTAGCCGGAATTCCATATTCCAATAGGGGTTGCTATCGATGGCTAAATGGGTGGGTATGATAGGCTTCAGGGGTAGGAGGAGGCTGGGAAAATTAATTTAGGTACCAGACCACGCATCCAATATCGACAGGAGTCCGAGATAACTTTGTTAGGGAAAATATTTCACGGCTTTTTCAAATGGCGCGACAGGAAATGTGACGTGTTTAAGTTATGAAGTTGGTAACCAAAAACTATAAGTAAATAACTAACTAACTAACCATCACGACGTTTCCCGCAGGGGTAGGCAGAGAGGACGGACCGCCAAACAACTCAGTCTTGGCACACACTCCTTGCCTCATTCACATTCATACAAACTCTTCTATTATTCTGACTCTTGACATGGCCTAACTTAAGAATCTGATTCACATGATCGTGCCATGTCTTCCTCAGGCGTCCCCGACTTATGCTACCATTCACATTTCCATCGTATATTCTCCTTACACGCCTTTCTTCGCTCATTCGCTCTACATGCCCAAGCCATCTAAGCGTACCTTTCTTGATCTTACTCACTACGCTTACATCAGCCTTGCACTCTTTGCCGATCTCCACATTCCTCACACGATCATACATGGTTTTACCACACATGCGCCTCAGAGATAAATAGATAGGTAAATATATGTATTTATTTACATATTAGATGCCCATATGGGCTTTTACATACACGTGATAATATTTCTCATTAGTATAAAATAAAGTCGCTATCCGCGTCTGTCTGTTTGTACGCTTAGTTATTCTAAACTATGGAATGGATTTTGATGAGCTTTCACTATCATTTAGAGAATTTCTCCCGGAAGGTTTTTATAAGTAAAACATGCATATTAAATAGAACGTTGAGAAAACTCGATATTTGTGGTAAAAAAAATATTTTTGGGCGCTTACATTGCTAACGCTGGCTAAACCTTGTGAGATACATCAAAATAACATACTACAGAAATGTAAATCTTAAAAAGGCCTACAGAAAACTATGGCATGGTATATGTCTATCTCCTAAGGATAACCCCAAGCACCTCCGGGTACACGTCAGAGTGTATACATAATAATTCAATGGAACGGTAATCAAAAGTAATGTTTGCATTTATAATTATATAGAACCCATGCAGAAGAACAGTATTATGCTAACCTTAACTGATATTATTATTGAAGTATGTTTTTATAGCCTTCTTGTATCTAAATTCGATTTTAGGTACAATCGCGTAGCTATATGATTTCGACCGATTAGTTCTAGGTTGTATGTTAAATCAGGGCTGCCTATAATTATAATATTAATAAACGATGGCGGCAATTTTTTTCATCTCTAAATTTAAAATGAATACGGTTCTGCTATATCATAAACTTAATCACTACTGGGAATACGGTAATTAATTAAAATCACGTATTATTATAATCAGCATAGTATTTGTAAAGCTAAAAAAGTACTTTAATGTAAATAATTTACTGTATCAACAATGAAATTACAACTTATAACATTTTATCAATTGACTAATAACTATTAGATTCAATTCAAAAAATAATTGTATTTCTATTATCCTAACCTATAAATATTTTATTTCACTTTAACTAACAGCTGTAACATAAATATTAATCTACCACGTCAATGTTTTTGACATGGCATTTAGGGGGGTCATTTACAAAATTTAACGCTGCAAGGGTAAACATTTCAGCCACTAACGAAACACATCATTAACATCTTCACATTATCATTAGATGATTGAAAAAAAACTCTTTTACATTATAGTAATATTTTGCCAGAGCAAGTTTTGCCATAACGAGTGCTAAGTTTCTAGGGAAATTACGCCCGGGCAGTCGTCTAATTAATCAAAAGTTAGTTTAGAATGTAAGCCAAAAACTTTAGAGGGCGGTGCATAAAATGGAATGAAAACAGATGTTATTAATGCAGTATGTTTCTAGCTTTACTACCCGGCTTCGCCCGAGATCTGGATTGAAATATAACATAGCATCTTATTAAATTTTTGATATTTATTTATATTGATATTTCTCATAACAAAAATATTAATATTTGGCTGATATACTACAAACATTTAAAATAATAACTATTGACTTACATCTAAGACTTATTGCTGGTTATTTACGACTAAGACTTATAACTACTGACTTAAAGCTACACATAGACTTAACGACATACATGTTTACAACTGTGGCTTAAAGTTAAACATACTTTATTTTTTGTCTGTATGAATTGATAAAAAACATAAAACCTACAAACATGTGACACAAAAATAAGTTATTTCTGTGAGTCGAATTATGTAATGACGATTTGACTAGTTAGAAAATAGATCTTTATTATATCTTTATTATTTTTAGCGCCATAAAAAGAAGAATAAGTTCGTAAATATATTAATATTACATCCATAATTAATTTGAGAACACGGGTGCAAAAAATGCGTTTAATTGGTTATCTGGATGAATAACAAAAGTCATAATAGAGATAGATAGAAGATGGATAGAAAAAAATTGTAGAAATTAGAACCTACACCAGAGTTCATTTTCGAGTGTTTTTAGTGTAACACACCTACAAAAAAATAGTTGTACCTGAAGTAGATTTTACTCAGTTCCCAATGCAGATTTTATAAATATAATCATGCTAATAAAATGTTATGTTAAAAAAATCTTCAGTCACCATGAATTACAAGTTTACTCTAAATAAAATTAATAAATATTATCTAGTATGTAACTAGTAACCTGATAACAGTGCTGACAAGCTGGCGATGTTTCCATGAAGCTAATATATCACTAGTAGGTACGTTACAGTACACAACATGTTCCATTTCACGTTTTACCATTAACCATATGGCAATATCTTTCTCCATGGTGGTCTTGTGTGAGCATTTTATGGGGCAGCATGGTGTTGGGAAGTAAATAAATCTACATTAATACGCTACCCATAAGCAACCTGATATTTTACTACGTTCATAAAATAATAATGTTGTTTACAGGAGTTTTTAATGGTTATAAAGAAATAATTATTTAATGGGGCAACTTTTCATTCTATAATGAGGTAACTACAAAAATGATTATTTTTGCCATAAATGTTCGGGTGTTTTTTCATTAATCAATTATAAATCATTATTTCCAGTAGCCAGGGTATGTTGAGAACGAACATCCAATAAAGAGAAAAAGGGTATTCATTATTCATCCCAGTTTATATTAAAAATTAATTAAATAAGTTAGTGCCTACTTTGCTAAATATTGTCACAGCATCATGGGAATTCTATAGGAATACTGCATAAAAGTTTAAATCACGCATGGAGAAAAATGAGTAATGCTAATTTATTAAAAATCTCTTCAAATTATTGGTAATCCAGTTAAAAACAAAATTACAGGCCATTGTCTAAAAACTTTTAGCATATTCGTAAGAATATCGGAACACGTGTTCATGCACGTAGTAAAAAATAATTATCGTAAAAAGGGCGTTTTTTGGGTCAAAATTTTAATTTACATACGAAGAATTTGTAAATTCGACGTAAATCAGTTATTGGTAATTTAAATTTAAGACCTTCAAATTTTTTTTTCCAACCCTTTTTATTTTGTTTATTTTATATTTCATCATATTTATTAAAAAAAATCATAAATAATTGCATAAAATACTTATAAAATCATGGAAAATCGAATGTTTAAATTTTAATTTGCATAATTGTAAAAACGAATAAATAAATAAAATATTCAATAGTATTCGAGTATTTTTGTGTCAAATCCAAATTAAAATTTAAGCATTTGAGGTAAACTCAAATGACAACACAGAGATATCAGAGGACTTCCCTTCCTGCTTACCTAATCTGTAGTAATACATACTTGTTAACTATTTTTATTCCGACTTTGATTTAATATAATTCTTCCCGGCATTCGTCACTGGAAGCGTGGATCCATTTATGCAAAGCTTCAATGAACGAACTTTCTGAATGAATTTGAATATATTTAGTAGCGAAGTGTTTTCTAGCACTCTCCTTCGAAGGTTTTTACTCAAATAGAAACTTTAACCTCTCTTTGATACCGGCGTAGTTTTTGCAAGGATCGCTCCAATTTGCAATTCAAGCAAATCAATCACAAACATGCTAACAAAAATAGTAACTTGTAAAAAACACTCTTTCATGTTATATTACTTTTCGTAGTTTTTTTTCACGGAAAATAGATATATATAGAACTTAAAAGAAATGGTGAGTACCTACATATAAATTATTTTATTTTATTTGATAGTATATCTAGTGAGCTATGGAATATTATACAAAAAAAATTAAAGCATGATATAACAGTAAAGTGATAACGATATAAAAATGTAAAATGTTAACGATTAACGATACTAAATATAGTTTTCATAAATTAAAACGTTTTTCTTTTATTTGAAGAAACGACCCCTTATATTTATTTTTAATAAAAATAATTTTTAAATATTGAAGACAATATTAGTGATTTCTAAACGAAAATCTGAAACAGAAAAATCAGAAAAGGAAACGGTCACATCTGGGACTCGAACCCAGGAGCCTTGTCTTTCCGGGACAGTGCTCTACCAACTGAGCTAATGGGACCCTATTCCCCTCGGTCACTTTTAACTGTATCATACTTCGAATAAGAACTACTAACATTGTCTTCATTTTTTCACCGCACATTTTTATTGGCAACTATCTTACATTAAAAATAAAAAATCAGATAGGTTTATCTAAAAAGACGCTGTCTGGATTGCATTTAGTTCGGGTTGAATCTTGCGATCATACATAGAGCACTGTCCCGGAAAGACAAGGGTCCTGGGTTCGTGTCCCAGATGTGACCGTTTCCTTTTCTGATTTTTCGGTTTCAGATTTTCGTTTAGAAATCACTTATATTGTCTTCAATATTTAAATATTACAATTTGAGGTTTTACTCAATAAAGTTATTCCGAAAAATAAAAATAATAATGATTGGATTATTTGTGCAGTACCGTTTTCATGAGAAAATCACCTCAAGAGCGCTTAACAACTTAATTTTTGCGTTTAATCTATTCTTATCACTTAGACTTATAACTTATTAGTAGTGGCTTATAACTAGTTGCTAGTGGCTTTGTAAACATAAAGAGAAAATTTTACTGAATCATAAGTATAATTGTGTGTTGCCTCACTACTTTAGGTATGTACAGCAATACTGAAGACTTAGAAAAACAGTATTAATATTTTCTTCCTAACCTCTAACTATAAAAAAGATTGTAAATGGAACTTAACTGGTTTATCTTATATTCAACTAAAATGTAAAATTTATTCACATGTATTCTGTTTCCTAAATATACTAAAACTAAAATAAAACAAAAATATATAAATAAAGATGATAGAGTCCCTGAGGGTACTTATTCATGTAAATATATTTATTATGCGTAAAAAATGATATCTTAAATCTATACTTTTTTAACGAAATCCTGAAATTTACTCCCCTACCTTCCACCAATACAAGTTGTTGTTATTTCTAACAGTCTCCTTCACTCTGAAGATTTAATATCAAAAGTTGTCAATGTAAAACGTTGCAAAAACGAAATGTAGCGGATTGCTAAGAAATCCCCCTCGACTAGAAGATGTCAATGCTTTCAAGAGAAGGGCACGAGTGGCAACTTATTACAAGGGATCATATTTGTGAAACAACACACTTTTCTTTTCTAGGGGATGCGAATATATTGGGTGTCGTAACGGCTAGGGCAGGAAATTGCATTTTTAAAAGATTGGAGCTTTATTTGCGACACATTTTTCAACAGGAGTCAAGATTCGTAAATTAGTTATTGTTCAGTCAACTTTCCCAGTAAGTATTAATGAGTCTACATTGAATAATGATAATAATATTTCGATGATTTGTATAGGGCGCTGTACAAATATATGACACAATTCTACAATTATTATTATTATTACTAAAAAATAGAGTAGTCAAAGTATTATTAATTTATGTCTAACGGATTTCAAATCTTTATTCATTTTCATTATCTTTATTCTAAGGTCAGCAGATCTAGATGTTAGTAATCGTCTAATCGAACTTTTTTAGGTCAAATCGAGCCGTTTACTATGATCGCTCTTACAGTGTAACGGGCGCGCTCATCTGGAATAGACTTCCCTCAGCTCTTACTAATCTCCAGAATTTGGCTGAATTTAAACGGGCTTTAAAAACAAAATTATTAAAAAAATCTTACCATTCATAAATCTTAACTTCCTTTCAATATTTTATACTAAGACATATTCTAAAACTTCCGGTAATTGTTTGGTTTCGGTTGCCTCCTTATTGTACCTTTGTTAAATGTCTGCTTAGAAGATTCTCATATCTGAGCACAAACTGCCTCTTGTTTTATATTATGTTTTAGTTTTAATATTCTTATTTTGTTTTGTCCTGCTGTTATTGTTATTCTAAGTTTTGTCATCACTTTGTATAAACAGTATATTTAGTGTTATAATATTAGATCTGTATTGGGTAAGGCACACTGTAGGAATAATTTTAAGAACCACTAATACTGAATTACCGTTTTTAAGTTTGTTATATTTAAGCGCACTTGAAGTGAAATGACACTAAACTACGCTAAACTAAACTACTTTTTTATTATTATTAGATTTGTTATTTAGGGATATTGGTTGCTCTTTGATTACGTTGTTAGAAATTATTTTTTAAAAATATTATATAATTACTTTTATTATAATTTATTTTTTGTAATTATTTTCACTTTAATCAATTAATTGCACATTGACGTTGCTTATTGTTACATATACTTTTGTCTATGCTTATTTATTTAAAATAATAATTATAATATTTGGATTATTTTTATAGCGCCGGATGTTATAATTTTTTTAATGCTGCTTAATATTTTCATACACGTATTTCTATATTAAATAGGTGCGTGTATGAATCTACAAACATAATTTCTTGTACTTTTCAAGTACAGTAAAGTGTGAGTTAAAATGAACTGAAAAACCGTTCCCTTTACAGAGCAAGGCGGGAAATTTGTAACAGGGTTGCATTATGAGCGTAATTAAATGTTACGACGCATTGCACGGGGCCGCTGCAGCTTATTCTCATATCCGCTTCCCTTTGGAAACAGCCATCACAAGTTACACTCTAACTATAAAACATGGCACAATGATGATTGGATTTGCTACATTAAATTATGTCAAATCAAAATGGATTTTTTTATGAAGGAAGGAAGGAAAAGTTGAAAAACTTTGAAATATATTTTATTCTCAATTTGAATGGGTACTTACATATTCTGTTTCCGTATTATAATATTTACCACGCAAGAGCCCATAAGCTCTCACAACAAAAGCATTATATACATAAACATTGAAGAAAACGGAGTCAACAACTCTCAATGAAAATCAGAAAGATTTAATGACATAGAAAATAAAAAGGTTGACGGTTGCAACTGGGACTCGAACCTAGATCCTCTTGTCTTACCGGAACTGGCGTCTCTACCAATTGAACTATCGCCTACGATCTATGGTTGAATATGGTTTAAATAAATGAGGTTTATTTATTCGTTTTCGGGAAATCGACAGTTTATATTAAATCAGTTTGTACATAAGTATTATATAGTAAAATAAAACCAATTATGGATTTCCTCCTTATGACTTTAACTGAGACAGCATAATATGGAATAAGTTTATGGGTCATAATATGGATTTAAATTAGTGAGAAAGGAATATGAATTAAAAAATGCATACAAAACAAAAGATTATATAAAATGAAAAAAATTCAAAACAATACATTTATTGCCATGGAGAGAGGTTGTAGATATAAATCAAATCATAATAGAGATATAAACAATAGAGACATACAAATTATTCACAAACCATCAGAGAAATATTCGTTTATGGACCTCTTGTATTTGGTAAGTTCGTAACTGAAAATATCAACCTTGGATAATACGCTATTGTAATTATTGTCTGTTCGGGAAAGAATTCTGCTTATATAAGCTACAATAAGTAAAAAAATAATAGCTTCTATAAATAAATCCTGATAAATGGACTTTTTAAATTATTTATGTATAGTTATTATTTTTCTCAAAATACTTTATATAATACTGGCAGTTGTGGCAGTCATGTTGGCAAAACGTATCAGAGCGCGGAACCCACATTAATAAAGTCAACAATATTTTTGTACTCTTCGTTATGGGGGTTTTAGCCGAATTAACCCCTAGTAGTTTACTGCACTTTCCTCGATTTTATACTATTTTAAACCTTAAAGCACTAGTATAATAAAATTGTATTTGCTTTGACAGGCAAATAATTTCTCTTAATATTATTCTAGCTTGTAGTTTCGTGACTTTAAAAGACGTGAACGTGACGGAAAAACGCTTATTTAGCTGGAAAATATAATAAAACTCATAAATATTTTCGTATATCTTCAATATCTTATGTAATTGTTAAAGCAATGGAGAGAGAAAAAATCTATCCTTTGAATATAATTAGCTATCCTGGGGAAACTATATGAGATAGATTATGTATGTATATATTTTTATATCCAATTTTCAAAAAATCATCTTGTGTCGTACGGCGGGCTATTGACATTTCACCTCTAGCATTACTAAGGTTAATTAACTAGATCCGAATTACTGGACACTTCATCACTTTCGTAAAATAATATTTTTCTCCCATCCTCAATCTCATCTGACCTAAAAATTCACAAAAGTGGGACGCCGTAGCCTTACTGGCTTCGGGCAATGGAACTTATTTTTACATATGAAATGTTTATTTTGTGCACATGCAATACGTAATAAAATTCAGCATCTCCGGAAGTAATATGACTTGGGTCACCCTGCACTATTATTATTTAAAAAAGACATGCGATACTAAGCCAAGATTTACTGTTGAAGAATATATTGAATGCCAGCGGAGACTCAAACCAACCCTTGGCGCATACAGGGTGACCATAAGTTATGCTGGGCTTAGGCGGGTCAAGCAGGGTGCAACCCCTAGGGGCGATAAGGGTAGGAGAGAGAGGGGATTTATTTACCAAGTTTTGCATTGGATCGGAGTCAACAAACAGGACAGTGTAAAATTTCAATACAATTTTTTTATGCTAATTTAATTGTTATTTAATGACATTTTTCCAATAAACTAAGTCATCTAAAAATTTGAGTTAACATTTTTTTGTCTCATTCTGTGTTACGTAATATAGTTACAGAGTAGTGGAAACTGATTAATAAGTTTCGTAAGACTTTTATTTGTCAAATTCATAAATTATTTTGTCTTATTCTTTGTCAGGTGATATAGTTACAAAGTAGTTGAAACTGACTAATAAGTTTTAGTAAGACTTTTATTTGTCAAATTCATAAATTATTCTCTCTTATTCTTTGTCCGGTGATATAGTTACAAAGTAGTTGAAACTGACTAATAAGTTTCGTAAGACTTTTACGAATCGGGCGTCTCCGACTTATTTTACCATCACTCCTGGCACTAACAAGAACAAACTTTGATATTTTCAGCAAAATCGATAAATTACTTTTCAAGTTTTGCGAACTTTTCATTTCATTGTAAAAGGTTATAATTGTTTACAAATAAGAATATATCGCAGCAAAATGCTTTACGAATTTAAGTGTCAATATTTCACACAGCAGAAGCAATAACTCTCCCTAATCCCCGTATATTCATATATTATTATTATAATACCGTCGGAGTGTGGCCTGTGTTTATCGGGTGGTGTGTTCTACATACCGGGATATATTTATTGGTTTAGCAAAATATACAACAGCCCTTCTGCATGGGGGTGATTTCGTTCCCACACAAAACATACGTATGCATAATAGATTTACTTGATGTGTACCTATATAAATATGAATAAATAACATTTATATGGCAAATGTTGTGTCGTATCATGTTCCTTTGAAAAATTATCGATCGCACACCATGCGAATGTATACATATGCATGTGGAGTATGCTAGTAGTATATACCAGTGGAGTAAGCTAATGGAGTATGTTAGTAGTATGTGCTAATGAATTATGCTAGTAGTATGTGCTAGTGGAGTATGATAGTAGTATATGTTATTGAAGTATGTTTTTAGTAGATGCTAGTGGAGTATGCTAGTAGTATGTGCTAGTGGAGTATGATAGTAGTATATGTTATTGAAGTATGCTTTTAGTAGATGCTAGTAGAGTATGTTAGTAGTATTTGCTAGTTGAGTATGCTAGTAGTATATGTAAGAAAAGTATGCTATTAGTATATAATAGTGGAGTAAGCTAATAGACTCTGCTAGTGGGGTATGTTAGTAGTATGTTCTAGTGGAGTATGCTAGTTAAGTAGTATGTACAAGTTGAGTATGCTAGTGAAGTATGCTAGTGGAGTATGCTAGTGGTGTAAGGACTCCGCACCAGACTAAATAGATAAATGTATTACCAGAATAAATTCAGAAAAAACCTGCAGGGACACCTGTTTGGACCAGGCGAAGCTTAATGCTAAATCACTATTTTGATTAATCTCTATAACGAATTGGTGTACATTTTAAATACCAAAAAGTATAATTTAGATAAATTGAAGGTTATACTATCGCTTTGTTTGAGTATAATACAAGTAAAAAAATAAATTACTCAACAAAAAATATAAATACAAACTACAAAAAAAAACATATTTTCATTAGAAATCTATGAACGCGTAAAGGGAACAATTTTGATTAGATACCACACGGCAGAACAAACTTTCAAGCACAACACATTATGAGAAGAGGAATGATGCTATTGAATGAAATTTCTAAAACAGTAGATATATTTAATTACACTTTAAATAGCCCTATCTACTTATCTTCCCAAATATTAGGAATATTAAAACAAGAAATCTTGTACACAGTAAAAATATGTACAACTCACAAATAAGATCATTTTCGGTTATTCATATTTTCAACAATATGTGAAAATGCCACGTCATTTATAATCAGTGACAAAATATTTACTAAGGCCCTTACTAATTAACTTTTTTTTAAATCTTACATAACCAGGTAAGAAATAACTCTTTTAGAGTATTATATGTAATATCGTGTCTATTACAGAAGCTTGTGCAGTGATCACCCGCAGTATCCCTGAAGGTCATAAAATCGATTTGTAACAAGACGTATACCAAAAACCAGGATTATGTCAAAATCTCTGTCCAATTCTAACTGTTAACCACAGCTACCTAAATAATTGTTTTTTTATCTTTATTATAAGCATCCGTTAAGCTTCCAAAGCTGCTGTCAACAGGTCAATTTCACAATATTATCTATCCCACTAAAGCACATATAAGGAGAAGACACAATACAGAAAATAGATATAGAAGAATAACAATTACACACCACCTAGGATTCTTGCTGCAGTCTCCATTTTCTATCTTGGTCGAACGTCACAGCGGCGGTGCTGCAAAGGTCTGGTATCTGTAAGAGGATATTGTGTCAGCGCTTTATTAGCAGCAGACACATACCTGGACGGATGACAAACCAAGTGCTGGCACTGTTGTTGGACGCGGTGGACTCTTTCGCTGCAGCAGCTGGTCCGGTTTCTTCAACACCTAGGATTCTTGCTGCAGAGTCTCCATCTTCTATCTTCGTCGAACATCACAGCGGTGCTGCAAAGGTCTGGTATCTGTGAGAGGATATTGTGTCAGCTCTTTATTAGCAGCTGACACATACCTGGACGGATGACGGTGGATTCTTTCGCAGTAGCAGCTGGTCCAGTTTCTTCACCACCTAGGATTCTTGCTGCAGAGTCTCCATCTTCTATCTTCGTGTCACCTTTTCCTGTACTTCATTTTACTTAACAGAACTTCACCTTTACTTCATATTTTTGTAATACCTGCATCAACTGGAAAGCGCCCCTGAGGTGATATCTCATACAAGCGGCGGTATACAAATTGTCCAATAAATAAATCAAAATGACCACAATACTAAGGCATAAAATACGTTGACAGATAGAAAAAACGTATAGATATACAATCCACTTTATGAATAAAACCACAAATAGATTCGCAGACAAGATTTGCGACTCCAGTACACTACTACTCCGAACATATTTTTGAATATTAAAAATAGAATCTAAAATTAGGGATGTAATTCTGCAGCGCAGAAGTTGGGTGAGTAGATTAAAATGGGTCGATGAAAGCTCAACTAATAAGTCTTCACATATTAGTGAGGGTTGGTCGAATGAAAAAAATTGATCCCCCACGCGTGACGGCCCTCCCCCTCCTCCCCGCTCCTTTCCCTCTTCTAATCTACCCCTCGTCCCATGGACAGATGGTGTCCTGTCGTCATAGCAACGCACCCCGTGGATAAGGGTGGTATATTCATCCCTGCTGGTAGAGAACAGAAGCCATCATCATTGTGGTATGGTAAAGAGTTGATTGTCGGAGTCCTATTATGACGTTAGTTGCTATAAATCATAGATCACCTCATTATTAAAGAATTTATTGTGAAAAAAAATTTTGTTGTATTGTTGTTGAATTATTTTCTGACTTATATTTTTTCCAACTCCTGAAAATTTTAATCGGTTTCGGAAACCATAGAGCCATATAGAATGGTACAAAAATTCAAAAATATGAAATATTGTGAAAATCCATACAAAATTATAACATAAAATCATGAAGGTAAATAATTAGAAAAAGATTTTCCAAAGTCAACTTTTCAGAATCTGATTTCTCTGATACTAATTTTACTCTTTTATGTGCCAATAGTGCTTTTGCACCTGGTACATAAAATATGTAGTTTTATGTAAATGTTGTAAATAATTGATAGTTGCATACAATAATTACACATATTCAATGGTTAAGTATTTTGTTAAAAAAGATAATCTTTCTTTATGTGAATACCGCAGAAGACTGCCAACTGCATGGAATTAACTGGAGCCAGCCATCTCCAATTGGGGTATGTGGTGAGGCTGAAGTTAGAAGGGAGAGGAACATCAAATTTTTAAGTGCAGAAAACAGAATAGAACATGATGCAAATATTAAATAATATTGTTTAATATCATAATGTGATGGGTAAGAGTAGGGTGGGATAGTACCTAGCTATTTAGATCTGGTATCACTAAACACGACTAAAGCCATTTCAAGCAACGTTTCTATTCTGAATGGTGGTATTACAACAGGGTGATACTAAGAGTATATTCCACTCTATGTTTATGTTTATTTATACTTTTATTTGTATGTTATAGATTCTAAGTACCTACCTTAATAGTTTTCATATGCGTTTTTTTTTATAATTACATATGTCACTTATTTTATAACATATTCATGTTTGAAATAATCTAAGTGACAACTGCCGGAAAAAAGGTTTTCACTTATTTGCAAGAAAATTAATGCCAAAAAGAACAGAATATCTTTAAAAAGTCGACCTCTCGTTTGTAAAAAAAAAAGATTTTTTGCAAGAAAGAATCAACACATCAACCCATAAAATAATATAAAGCGTAAAAACTGCTGACAAAAAACAGCATCAATATTTTTCGCGGAGAGAGAACACCAAGGGAATTTCCGCATAATGTGCAAAGTTAAAACCAAAGTCTTTTTTGATAGCGGAAGTATTCGAGGAACCTTTTCCAATATATTAAGATTTTAAACTGGCTGCGCGCGGCATACTGATGCGATGGGGAGAGATGCCGCCACGTCTTGGCTACCAGGGACTCTATTCTTCGGAGGCGAGTGCTTGATTTCGTATACGATTTATGGAAAAGACGAACGAGTTTAAAAATGATTTTTTAATTGTTGCTTTGTCTTGATTGATGATTTATTAAACAGGGTGTATCAGCACGTACCCGACAAACTTTAACCAGCTATTCCTTAGCATATTTGGAGTAAAAAATCTTATGTGCACTTTGCTGTCCGGTAACGTTTTTTTTAATAAAAAATTACTATTCATATTTTCACCACATGTCACCACTGTTTTATCCTTTGTCAAAGTTTGAAAACCCATCTGACCATATTTTATTCGAATTCCGTTGAATAATGCACGTGTGTACCTATATTGGCGCACTTTTACAATCACAACGAAATGGCACGGCACCATTCGTCTCATTTTTAACTATTATTATTTAGTGTGTGCGAAAGAGCGAAGACGCTTTTCGACATACTTGCTTATAACAGCTGTTTAACACGAAAAGCAATGCCAATGACAGTGATGTAGTGTGGAAATTTTTAATTTTTTTGTTTTTAATTGAAAAAAAAATGCTACCGGACAGCAAAGTGCCCATAACATTTTTTACTCCAAATGTGCTAAGGAATAGCTGGTTAAAGTTTGTCGGGTTAGTGCCGATACACCCTGTATAACTTTCTACGTCCATTTCCATCTTAGTTATTAGCCAAGTGATCTCGAATCTTGTAAATAATATTTGCATGTCATGTTCTATTCTATTTTCTGCATACAAACAATTGTTATTATCTTTTAGTGGATGTCAATACTGATTTTTTAAAACTGAAATATCTAAAAACATAAACCATGCACGGAGAAAGATGAGTATTGCCAATAATAATAAGAATAATTGGACAACTTGTATAGCGCCGGTTTTGTAAAAAATCACCTCAAGGGCGCTGTACAATTTATTACGAATTCCTAGTATCTATCTAGTTTTATAGATACAAAAGCATACTTATCTGGCTGGTCACTTCAGATAAACACACTTTTATTAAAAAGTTGACGACTGCACGCGGGGGACAATATAATAAAAACACTGTACATTGATGTTACATTTTCTATTTTACCCTGCATTATTATTGATATTGCATTTATTAGAAGATTAGTGGCACGAGAAGGGTTGTTATTTCTTTTGAAAGACTGGAGAATTTAGGAAACTTTAGGACAGTAGAATTTTAATGAAAAATATTTACATTTTTTACGCACTTAGTTATTTACAATGTAGCGAACTGTGAAGGTGAAAAGTTTCTCTCTAACTCTGAGGATAATATGACTGTCAAAAAGGTGAGTTTTGAATTTAGCTCTGAACTCTGTCGAGTCTGTAATCGTTCTTTAATTATGTGGCAGTCCATTCCAGGCACTCCGAAAGCACGCTCACCGAACTTGGTATTAAGAATCACTTCAAATTATTCGTAATCCGTTTGAAAATGGTATATGTTCTGAATAAATAATATCTTTTTTGTTATTGGTGCCCTTTTTTACTCATTTAAAGTACGCTCTAGCGTGTTTAAATCGCACTTTATGGAACGCGCGTTTTTTAAAGTTACCATGGCAACATCAACAAATCAACAAAATGTGAAGTCTAAATGTCAATTGTGTTTTTCATTTCCATGACAACAAGATATTGTGATGTCACATCACGAATTCATTAATAGTTCTTATTTCCAAATTTTTAATAATAATATCAATATTTATGTTTTCAAAGTGTACCAATAAAAAAAAATAGCGTAAAGTATTCGTGGATAACTGGTCTTTAAAACACTTGCTTTATTTCGAGCACTCGGCTACGCCGTCGTGCTCGAAAAATCGCGCGTGTTTTAAAAACCTGTTTATCCACTTATACTTTAATATACAATTTTTTTTATGATAAATTAATCTTTATTAGAGAAGGTTTTTATGCATAGCAAAAAAGATAATAAATTATTTTAAGCAATAATTAGTCGTAAATAGAGTTGGTTGTTTACAGGTGGAAAAAAATATAATAAACAGTAATTGTTGATTGAAGTACTAGTACATATCGAATTATTTGGGTAGTTAGAAATAGCCGACGTGGCTCAGTAGTCCAGTGCGTCTGACCGGACAACAGATGGCGCGGGTTCAATTCCCGTCGGCGGCATTTATTTTTACTTGGGAGATATTTTCAATTTGTATTGATATTGCAGGCGACTAATTATTGCTTACAATAATTTATTAGACCTTATTAGGAAATGATAATAAAGTCACATATTCTGCAGAATAGTAATAAAGTATAGGTTTCCACCTAAAATTTACCAGAAAACTTGAAAAAGTCATGACAATTATTTCGATAAAGAAGACTCGTGAAATTTCGAGTGGAGAGGCTTTCGAGCAAAGATTCGGGAATCACACGACAAGTTCCAGGAATTCCAAAGGGAGGAATACGCATTAGGGGGGTTCGTGACTGGAGAGGAGATATCTTCAGGTGGAAATTATTCCGAGGAGCAGATGAGTTTTATCGGTGCTGAAGGAAAAATTATAGCCCGTATTATTGATTATTGCAAAATAGGTCAAAAAGAATTAAATAAGTAAATATTATCTCAAAAATTCAAAATAAGTATAACTTCTGTCCCTTATTAACTTTAACGTACCTTTGAGACGTACACGACATACAGTGCTATTCCACACGCTAAATTATAAAACAAATGCTGCATCTAATTCGACAATTAACCGAGCTCTTACTCTAAATAACATTTGTCTTAATTCTAACATAGACATTTTTTTCGGATTCACTGCCCATATTCAAACGTGGCATCATGTCAATAATTTGAACTATGCAGTGCGCATACATACAGACACACACACACACACACACACACACACACACACACACACACCCTCTCACAAATACATTACACACGTCACACCCACACCTATAAACTACACAAGTCAACTGGTAATTAAGGAATAAACATACCACTTAGCAGACATTATAAGGAAACATATCATAGGTACACAACATGAAGTATCTTATTTCTGTGTATTGTTTCATCTCTGTAAATCATGTACTGTTTTTTTTCTATAATATAAAATAAATAAAAAAATAAACTCCTCACCTTTTATAAATTATAACAGCATTTCGAGACTTATAATCGATTGTTTTATTTGGAATTATTTTCATTTATTGGTTGCTTTATGACATAGGCGATACCTAATAGGCCACTGTATAGTATTGAACGTGATAATCGGTTTTATAAACCGGTAAAAACAATAAAGAACTGGCTTTTATAAAATCCTTTTACAAATCTCATTTTCACTATAAAAATTGATACCCGATTGTAAAAAAATAGAGTGCCAACATTCGCAGGCTTAAGTCGTTTTATTTCCAATTTCATCGCGCGAGATATGGAAAGGCAGAAAACAAATACACGAAGAACAGATTCAGAAAGGGGGAAATGAATGCCTCACTGCGGCACAGTGGAGTTCCTGGTACAGTCACGTACAAGAGGCTGTAGTATACATCTTAATGAGGACTGGCAAAAGGCACGTAACCTAGATTCAGATGGAAAAAATATAAAAGGTAAGTGAGAAAAGGGTGTCACAAGAGTTCTCTAGTTCGGGAACATTAAGCAAAGTGGAAAATAAACGGAGAATTGAAACGTACCTAGTCCCTAATTGTCAGGTATGATTTGATTTACCTGCTCGTACTCCCCTGCCAGTGCTTTTAAAATAAATGCCGACACAAGCATTAAATTGATACCTTCAAGAATGTTGTGTAGTAAGTTCAGAAGTAAAGAAACAAGTTTGCGTCAATCATCAGGGTTGATGTTTTGAAGGACAGACGAGGACGTATCATAATTACGAATAAGGTAACCTATATCTGAATAGCAAGAAGACAGCTTCCAGACATGGAGTTAAGCGATCGTTAAACTTGCGACAACAAATAAATTGGTGTACATTTTGATTGATTTTAATCGAGTTTTTGTTCTTTGGTAAATATGGTTTTCAGCTGTCGGAAAGAACCTTATCTGTTATAATCAGGTCTCATAAATCACGCTCCTCCACAGATAACAGGCTTTAAATTATCTAGATGTACCTATGTAGAGCCAGGTTTGGGTAGTGTAAGCCTATTTTGGTTTCCGGTCCAGGGTGAAGTTTTAATTCCAACCCTTAAAGAATGGCCGCTGTCAGAAAAGGGATGTTTGTGATGATATAATCCTGGAGGGTCAGAGGCCATGGAAAAGTGGCTTAGTGTCGTGAAAACGGTGAACGTTCGGTACCGCATTAATTGCTTTAAAGGTTTACACGGGATTAATTTGTTGTGTATTAAAGGGTTCGTCCCTAATATTTGGCTGCACAATGATTGTATCAATTGCAATACCCCTTTATCCCAGGAATGGAAGCAAATAGTATTATCATTTTGTATAGAAAGTGTCATCGTTGGATAACGCTTATTCTTCATAACACTGGACATACTATTATCATAGACACCTCATACTTCGAATTATGACAGGTCTTATACAACCCTTGTATAAATCAGTTCAACTATTGTTTCACTGGTATATATTTCTTTTGAATTATGCATTGTCTTAATAAATTAATAACTGCATGACTTGCAATAGTGTTTTTGTTTAGACTTTAATTGTTCTTTAATTTATAGCTATTATTATCATGTTTATCACTGTACGCTTATAATTCAATTATCACTATATTGTTAAAGCCATTATATGGCGTTTGAATAAATAAATAAATTATTACATCAGTACATAGTAGAGTTACAGCAGTTCATAATAATTGGGCAGACGTCAGATTGATTAAAATATTCCGATCAAAATAAAATTAAGTATTTTGGATTAACTTAATGAGTAAAATCTCAAATCGTAATAGGTATTTAATTATTGGAGACAATATTGGCGATACCTCCTCGACATCGAAAATTTGAACGACCTAGGACTGCTCTACCAATTGAGCTAATCCGGCCCTATTTATTGCTGATTTTACTGTTTCGAAATTTCGTTTCAACGTCGCTAATATTGTCTTCAATATTTGAATAAAGTGCTTTTGATATGACTAGAACAGATCAAAATAAACAGGAATTCAAATGCAGAATAAGGAAGGAAAAGAATTAAATTAGAAGAGAAGAAAGGGAAAATAGATCGGTATGTACATAGTGTTAAGGGACGCCCAACCACTAGCTGTCTACTGATTTTACTGTTAAAAAATTACATTTACGTTTTTTACTCCAAATAATATCAGGAATCACCGATTAAGTCAAGTACGTCCGTTAACACCCAGTATATATAATAATCATAATTGGATGATTTGTATAACGCCGTTTTTGTGCAAAATCACCTCAAGGGCGGTGTACAAATTTATAATACATTTATACAATGATCTATGTTATTACCAACTAAATATGGAGATAATATACAGTACAATACTTACCTGGTAGGTCACTTAGATTAACCCTTAATTAACATTAACTAATTGTTCATCAGCGAAATTTAGATACAGTATTTAGGACATAATTGAAAAATTGGATATAATTGGACATTCTCTCAGGAATGGTATATTTAATTTAAGGGTGTGACAGCTTAAAAAGGTAAGTTTTTAGTTTAGACCTGACTTCTGTTGGATTTGTTATGGATCTTAGTTCCGGAGGGAGTTTATTCCAAGCCTTCGGCCCTGATACTCCGAAAGCGCGATCACCAAACTTAGTATTTGACTTGCGCTTAGGTTCCATCAGTCTGCCTACAGCTGCTGATGTTGTGATGTTTAAAAAATAAAAATGTTTGGCACTTATAAAATTATAAGTTATGTTGATTCCTTGAATTGGCGTTTGACGTAAACTGACGTTTACAATAAAGCATTTTATTATTTTCGTTACTCTCAAAATCGTGCTTAGCCTTAAAGATTTTCGCTATTACCTAATCATTTAAAACTGACCCTGATTATTTGAGGGGAGGCTTTCAAAAGATTTGGGCGGATTACTGTAGGTATACATTGGACATGACAAATAATATTGGAGAACGTGGTTCTTGGCTGAGCCGAGGAATTAAACGAAATTGAATTGCAAGTACCAGCGAGTGATGATTCATCAGGAAGTTTTACAATCGATCCATCAATGAAGTTGTACATATTTTATGAGGAGGGTGGAATATGACTAAATGAAACGTGGTGGATTATGAGAATATTATATTGGAAAGTTTCATCTTAATTTACCATTTGCATGCTGGCAGGTTTTTTAAAGTGATGCAGAAAGAATTTCAGAATTCTTCTTGGTCTTCCATTGGACACACATTATATTTTCATGCTGAATAAAAATATGTTAATTCCGATTTTTAATCATATTTTCCAGCACCTTTGACAAAATAAGATCGTGTGTAATTGATCTAGGTAATTCGTTAAAAAATCATTCTTAAATTACTTGTAAATTCCTGCACTTAAAAACACATTACATTGCAATCAAATTTTAAGCAGCAACAAAAACAAGATAAATCACCTGCCGTTGCAATAAAGATACGCCTAGACTATATTTAAATCTCCATATCAATCTTACTAAGATACAAAATATTGTGCATCGCGCCACGTCCGTTAAGAGGAGAAAGCTCGGCAAAATCATCTGCCGTCGGTGGCAGCAAAGCAGTAAACACAGTAAAGCAGGCACAACAGCCTGCGAATATTAACGACTTTGGTTGTTGCCGTGAATTTAATCGTCACGCCATAATGGCAATACGCCATGCTTTAGTAAGGAACTGCGCACCATTATATGTATTAATTTCTAGACACCCAACGAGTGATGGCTTCTGGAATAGGAGATTAGGAAATGTGACAAATTTGTAACATTAATACATTTCACCCATCCTTGAATATTATTTTAGGTATGTAATTGAATTCTATGCATTTTGTCTAATAAAAATAAAAGCAATTCGACAAAAATCCATATAAAAATAATAATAAAAACAGATATCTGTAAGTGACTTCACCACGGTTTCAAAGGCTGAAACAGATGTCACGCGTATAACAATTTTACTATTAAATCTGAAAAAAGAAATTAAATTGGAATAAAATATGTATTTTTTGTACTAAGTTTGAGGGTCACCATACTAATAATGCGAACGAATGTTGATTGTCTTGTTCGCCAGCAGTTACCACCCGGCTTTGCCCGAGTTTTAAGACCCTATTGTATAATATTGATAAAATTGAAAAATAAGTCTTGCCCTTTTTCACGCGGGTCACATGCATAGCTCCAGGGCTTGTCTTGCAGTATTTCGTGGGTTATATCTCAATGTTGTGACGTCCAAAAATTAGTACGTAGGTAATAAAATATTTTTATACTGACAAATGAAATTTACTTTAAAAAAGATCTGATGATGGAAACTCCGTTGCGGGCTGATATAGTTTCGTTAATTTAGAAATGCCAGACAAAAAAACGGTGCAAATTTTATGACGCCAGAACTCACCGCTCCATAGTTAAGATTTTGTTGTTTAAAGTTAATATGCATAGGCAATAGTAGTGATTGCAATCAAGATGCATTTCAAAAATAGAATACAGAAGAAAACTACAAGTGCCTCCCATATAACATAGAATGAAAACAAATGTGGCTCTAGACCATTCAAAAAGTATTTAACACGCCGTCTGTCTCTCTCACACTTGCTTGAAATTGTATATCGCCATCCATTTAAATTTAGTAATCATGGTGAAACACGGATTTATTGGAACTATAGGCCCCTTTTAAGCCTACAATTGGATCACGAAACATGCCACAAGGCACTTAATGTGTTATTCTTTATTCAATGATTTCTAAGTATTATTTACAAATGTATTAATTACTAATTTTTTCTTTGTTATATATAAGTAGGTATTGTAAGTAAATATGTTGGTCGTGTTTAGTAAAATAGTTAGTTAATTATTTGTAAATGCCTTCACCAATTTGGTGAAAAGCAGCTAGCACAGAGCTGTGGATATGCGTACTGAGCTATCCAAGATCCCAGAGGGCACGTTTAACTGCCCGTATTATGCAGAACACCACCTCCATGCTGACTTTATGGCAACAGTACGCGAAAACACGCTCACGAGTAAACCACACAATTGGTGTAATAATCCAAAAGTTCAACTTTGGGCCATCAGTGGTTTTGAAAACTTTTGGAAGAAATTTGGATACATGATACGGTTCCATGACAAAAAAGAATATTGAAGATAAATGAAGAAAAATAACAAAGAAAGAACAAAACTGGAGACTTTATGATGCAAATGTGAATGGCAGCAGAAGTCGGGGACGCCCGAAGAAGATACGGCACGATCAAGTGAATCAGATACTTGAGTCGGGCTATGCCAAGACTTAGAGTCAGAATAATAGAAGAGTATGTATGAGACGATGGATGAATGTGAATGAGGCAAGGAGAGTGTGCCAAGACCGAGTTGTTTGGCGGTCCGTCCTCTCTGCCCCTGCGGGGAAACGGCGCGATGGTTAGTTAGTTAGTTAAGAACAAAAAGGAACCTAACTTACTAGTAGTTCTGTTAACAGTAGAAATAAGTACTACTTAAATATAATCCACAAATATTTCACGTGAAATTTTACAATTTTGTCTAAAGAAATGTCACCATATCGACGACAATTCTTCTTGTAGTAGGAACCACGATCGTGCCAACTCTGGAGGGATAAAAATATACTATCCAACAAGACTACCACTTTGAAGCGGAGCCGGAACGTAATAAACAAATTTTCATAGGAATGAAATATCAATAGGTCAATTTAAAGCAATACTTCGCTATGCTCAATCAATTGTTTTATATGTTTTGTCAATGTTCTGTTTTATCCAGTTAACGCACGATACCTACACTTCTTTCAGCAGTATATTTTATATGTTTTGTCAATGTTCTGATTTATCCAGTTCACACACAGTATCCACACGTCTTACAGCTGTATATATATTTTCAATGTTCTGTTTTAGTCACGCGATACCTACACGTCTTACAGCAGTATATTTTGCGTAAGGTATGTTTTTTGTTAACAAATGTTATCATTACCTAACAACAAGCGAGCAAACAATTTATGTTTTAAATATTGATATTCAAACTTTAGAAAAATATGATCATTATATTTTCAATTTCATGAAATGATTTTTTTTTAAATCATAAATCAATTCCTTGTAAACTTCAAGTAATGCGCACTTGGAAAATCACACCATCTAAACGTATTAATATTACTTAACTTACAGTATAACTTGGGTTAGCTGGAAAAAATAGGATGTAACCTATAAGCTATACCCTTTGAACTCTGTATTTTTGTGCAGTAAATATTTTTGTTGAATTTTGAATTTTATAATCCAAATCTAATCAATTGAATAAGTTTCCCACGGATGATACAATTTGGAAAACGGAATCTGTAAAACGTAAATATTTTCACACCATTTATACTAAGGCATAAAAGGAAATTTGTAAAACTCCATTTTGAAAATTGGTCAGATTACAGGTTTATGAATTAGTACCATTATTATGGAAAATGGAGGCTAGGAAAATCTGAAACGCAAAGGGTGTGATAATCCCATTCGGCTTTCCCTTGTAGAAAAAATTACCTGTCTGCGCTCTAATGAGCTCACAGGAAAGGGTTGCAGGGACGTATGTAGGGTTGTAAGGGTGGTTAAGAACTTCCGGGGGGAGGGGGGTTAATTCGGAAGCCTTTGGGGAATTGAACAAGCTCATGCAGAAAACACTTTTTGATTTTCATATGTTTCAGTGAATTTTATTTTCGTTGTAAATTATTGTTAAAATTGGATCGGGTTTAAAATTCCAAAATAAGAGTTTGTTAATAAACCGTGGTTAGGTACTTAATGAAACAAACACATAAATACAGCACATTGTAAAGCACACGTATTTACCATAACTTAAGCCTCTACCATAACCTTGAAATTTAGAAAATTTAGAAAAATTAGAAATTTGTTCAAATTCTGTGAAACAACCCGTCCTAAGTAATCGACTGTGTTTTGGTAAAACGCTTCAAGCCACTTTTTTTGGAAATAATGTTACTTCTCAGTGATTTTGTTTATGATAATTTTCAAAGCACAACATGGTAAAGTAATTTTTGCTGATTAAGGCATTTTTAACAATAAACACTAATTTATGCGTACATTTTTCAGATTATTTCTAGAGAAACCATAGAGGAAATTACTCAACCCTCAAAATAGATCTAATGATTAAAAATAGAGTTGCAATAATTTATGTCAATTTTTTTAAGAAAAAAAAACACTTTCGTGAGTATAAACTTATTTTGATTTTTAATTAGTTTTACAAATGCGTAAATATACGTTTTTATCGTCGCCTGTAAAGCTTTCATTTTGTAGCTTGAAGGGTTGTACCAAACATAGACCGGAGTTGAATCTGATTTGTATGTTTTCTTTGATGTCTCATTAAAGAAAGCGATGTTTGCTGTTATTCCATGGCATGAGCTTAATTAGTGATGGCGTCTTTATAGATTACAAAAATGCACCAAAATTAAGATATTAAAAATAGAAATGGCATATAACTTTGAAATATGGTCGTTAAGTCAGCAGATGGAATCATATTCTTTCGTATTGTGAAAACAGCATATGATCATGATATTTCTGTTTAATTGAATGACATCATAAGCGCATTATTTTTATAGTTTTCTGCAAAGGAAAAAAAATAATAATATAATCTTATGTAACAACCCATTATTTCTGTCTAAAGCAGCTTGGCGAATGTCTTTGAAGTGGGTGTTTGTCATATTATAATGAAAATATGTTCATAATTTCTAGTCAGAATCTCGGAGAGATGGCAAACGAGAGAGACTAAATAACTAACCATCACGCCGTTTTTCCGCAGGGGTAAGCAGAGAGGACGGACTTTCAAACAACTCGGTCCTGGCACACACCCCTTGCCTCATTCACATTCATCCATCGCCTCATACATACTCTTCTATTATTCTAACTCTAAGTCTTGGCATAGCCCGACTCAAGTATCTGATTCACTTGATCGTGCCGTGTCTTCTTCGGGCGTCCCCGACTTCTGCTGCCATTCACATTTGCATCATAAAGTCTCCAGTTTTGTTCTTTCTTTGTTATTTTCCTTCATTTATCTTCAATATTCTGTTTTGTCATGGAACCGTATCATGTATCCAAATTTCTTCAAAAAGTTTTCAAAACCACTGATGGCCCAAAGTTGAACTTTTGGATTATTACACCAATTGTGTGGTTTCCTCGTGAGCGTGTTTTCGCGTACTGTTGCAATAAAGTCAGCATGGAGGTGGTGTTCTGCATAATACTGGCAGTTAAACGTGCCCTCTGGGATCTTGGATCGCTCAGTACGCATATGCACAGCTCTGTGCATATGCGTACTGCATTTACAACATCAACATCGCCTTACACCACAGTGCAGTGGGATAAATTATGACGTTTGACAGGAGTGTGTACCAATACCGAGTTGTTTGGCGGTCCGTTATCTCTGCCTACCCCTGCGGAGAAACGGCGTGATGGTTAGTTAGTTAGACACAATGACCCTCAGATACCTACCCACCCCTCATACCTATTTCCTTCCCAGAACTTTCCTTAAAAAGAAACTCCACACAGCATCACCAAATACTACATAGGTCCTGAGGAGATTTATTTTCCTCATGGAAAATGTATTTGTGCGAGAGACAGAAGCAGATCTCATTACATAGGTATATATTGTTTACATGTGTGAGGAAGAAGATACATGTATGGAAATATATGCATGTATGCATATACATTTGCATGTGTATGTGTATGTATGTATATACATATGCGTACTACTTTATATATTTGTGTTTATTTTATAGAAAAACTTCGGCAATTTTGTGAGTTATTGAAAACATTTTTTTATCAATTTTCTCAGAAGTAGTAGATGTGTTCAACTGCACGGAATATAGTTATAAGAAGGCTATAATAACATACCTCTGTCGTAATTATCAATGTTATTAGGCATAATACCATTCTATTCATAAGTTATCACAGAACCTAAACTATGCACTTACATCATATATCAGACAGAAGAGTGTTATCTAATAATTTTATATACTTAATCAAAACTATAATTTTTCCCAAAATTGTTATGAGATGTCTTACTGACAGCCCTGTTTCAATAGAGCTAACTCTTAGTTCTCAGCAAATTCAACCAAATTCAATATTGAAGGTAACAATAACCTCAATACTAAACTACTGTGCGGATTGAAAATAAAAAAGCTATTGTACCTATGTATACCAGATGTTATTCTTGTTTAATTTTCAACATAATTTCTCAGTAATTATTCTGTTTAACATAATACTGTTTCGCTCCTGTGAACCACTGTAAACATAAATCATGTATATTGTAAAAGCCTTTTACGGCGTCTAAATAAATAAATAAATAAATAAAATCTTTTTATAATTCTACCACAATATGTTTACACTAGACTTAAATTTAAACTAACTATTCCTCCATGAAACAGGCAGCTGCCTAGTATGGTGCGAAATGAATTAATCATGTAACATGTACTTATAAATAAATAAAATAAATATTATGAATACTAAATATAACATTAAGAAAAAATA